>NW_023396691.1:0-187383 GCF_011125445.2 Fundulus heteroclitus | reverse complement strand
CAATCCCGTAAACTTTCAAACAGGTGGTTTGTTTATATAACAATCATGCAACATATATAACCACATAGTTCTGCAGGGTCCTGTGCTTGGACTCAACACATTTTTCAGCATATAACATAATCATATAACTATAGCATATAACAAGCATGTGTTAAAAATACAAAAGCCTGTTTGGTGCTTTAAAATGTGATAAAGAGGTTTTTGTCACTTGGACAGAATTGCATTAACAAGGTGTGCATTTTGAATGGACATCACTGTCAGAATGTCAAAACAATTCTTTGAAATGTTCCTAACTCATTGTGAAATAATGAGTTGTGCTTGCAATTATTTTAGCCCTGCTGTTTGTTTTTCCTTTTACATTAAATAAAAAGCTTGAATAAAGTTCTCACTAATATAATCCTGCAGTGCTGTATTGCTCTCCATCTAAAAGTAAAAAAAAAATAAAACTTTTTGATACAGAGGATATAGTAGGAAGCAGAACTTTTAGATATCTCGTCTCTTGTGGCACCAAACCCCAGTGTGGGTTCAGGAGTTGGGCAGTTTCTTTATATCTAAGAAACGGGTTAGAAACTTTCCTTTTGGACCTGCTGTTTTTTTTTTTTTACAACTCTTTCATTAAAGTTGGTCATATGATTCTACTACATCCCTTCAGATAGTAAACACCTGTCCTTAGTTCGGCTGTATTAACTATTTTTATTATCCATCTGGTTTTTGCTGTTCTAAATTATTATAAGTCCTGCATCTCAGTTCCATATTTAGAAACCCCTTGTTTAACACTTTCCTGGATATTTTTTGCTCAGTTAATTGATCCTGAGATGACTTTCTTTCTATAAGAAACCAGTGAATGAATATGTTTTCTGTATGCAAAGCTTCTTTCTGACAAAGACTGAAAAAGGAAGTGTTCCAACAGCTACAGTAATCGGCTGTCACCATCTAGTTGCCATAGAAACATAGGCACTTGCTGGCATTAATTTAGCAGCTGGGCAGACTCCAAATGACTTTATTTTTGATTTGGCCAACTTTGAGCAAAGATTAGAAGAGTACTGAAAGGGCACCGAATAAAACATGATGTTTATTACACTTCAAATATAATCACACCTCTGTGCATTTCTTGAAATGATTTTGTTGTAAGAAATTAAGTTTTAGAGCGTTTTTAACTAAAACTGTTGAGTGTAGTCGGCCTGTTTTTTTTTATTTTTTTTTTTTTTAGGGAGAGAGTTTGAGTTATCAAACACAAATCAGAGGTTTTTCCTAAAGTGTTTACGAAGTGATAGCGAAAGATTTGTCTTTTCATATGTGACACCTTGTCTCATTAATGGTGACAGGCCTCAGGGTGACAGGTTTATGAAACATAATAATTAAGAGTAATTACAGGTAAAAACTGCTGACTTGTGCTGTTGCTTACCCGCAGAACATCTGGATGTTGTAGAGCGTTGGGTCATCCTCTAGAGGGGCCAGCTGTTGGAGGCACAGCTGCTCACATCCGCCGTTGAAGCCGTCAGAGCAGTCGATGCCAATGTGGTGGTCATAGCACCCAGTCCCATCCTTCATTGGACTCAGCCCTGGAGGGCACTGCAAGAGAAATAAGCATTTGTAAGTGTCTCAAGTCAATATTCTCAAATTCCTGTTTCATTAATAGACAGATTTCTAAAATATAAAAAGTTACCAAAGTAACACGTGTGGCTCACAGGTCAGGTACTCATTTGCAGACTTATATTCCAGTTTGAGAACACTGATGTAAATGTATGAAATTGTTTATTTAAAGTAGGTGAAAACTTCCACAGTACATGTCAAATGAATCAACATGAAAAGCAGTAGCTGAAATATAATAAATAACATGAATTAGCAAAACAATGAGAAAGATGAAAATGAATAATGCTCGAGCAGAGAGCTTTTTCTATTCACTATTTCATGAACAACAAATTAAGTAATCCATTAATAATTTCTTTAAATATTAGGCTTCCATACTTTTTAATTTTACAGGAGTGGCAGGGAGTACTGATCATATCGAACAAGAACATGCTGTTTAAGTGAAATTAATTTAATTCAACATATAATTCATTCTATTGTACTTTTTATACTAAGTGTTACTCTTTTACTTTTCAAGTGTTATAAATATGGTCTTGTAATTCAGAATTTAGCAATTTTGTTATCTCAAGACAGGCATGAAATAAAAACAAAAAGTTAATTGACTATTTAAGTTAAAAATTAGGCCACTTTTTAGATTATTTAAGACCATAGTGGGACTTATTAAAATTTAACATAAATATATTTTGAATAAAGAGGAAAACTCTAAAAGTAATGGTTATGTCCACGTCTTCAAAAACAAGCACACAATAATGTTAAAGTAGAGCAATCAATCAATCTGAGAAAATGCAGTAATCATTATTCATTGTTAACGTTCATTGTTTTGTTTTTCAATTACAAGCAAGCAAGCATCAGCAAAACAAAAAGTTCCTGAAACAGGATATGTCATTGGCAATACGAAGTTTTGAATCAGGTGGATCATAGGCCATCATTTTAAATCGTCATAGAATATGATCCTTGTGTAGCGCTTCAAAGGGGAAGTCAGAGTGTCTTACAGTAGTGGCGTTGTAGTCACTGCAAATAAACCTCATTTTCTTGCTTCATTGCTCAACTGAATTATATGAAATATGGACTTAAAGCATTTAGAATATGTTCAAAGTAATAGCAGATGCAAAAGGCATGGGCAGTTGTTTTAAAGAGCCTCATGCTTACCAATTATCCACTGTATTGCTAAAAGTACTTGCTTACCCATCCAAAACATTGAATTCAGGTGCTCCAAACACTTCCATGGTCACGAGTGTATAAAACCTTGCACCTTGGCAAGCAGATTGTTTCTGCAAACATTTGTAAAATAATGAGTCCCAGTAAGGAGCTCAGAGAATTCCAGCGTGGTACCATGATGGGATGTGCAATAGGATGCGCAACAACTTGTGAAGTATCCTCAAAACCAACTATTCCACAGTCAGCTCTGAGTGGCATTATAACAAAGTGAAAACGGTAGGGAATGACAGAAACTCAGCCATAGAGTGGTAGGTTTCAGAAAATCAAAGGGTGGTGTCAGAGGGTCTGACCCCCACCTCGCCGACTCTCTACAGAGTCAATAGGTACAGACCTTTAAACTTTAGGTAGATTAGAGAACTCTATTGAATGGGATTCCATGGTCAAGCAGCTGCATCAAGCCTTACATCCCCAAGTGCATTGCCAAATGTCAGAAGCACGCCACTGCAGGACTCTAGACTAGTGGAGATGTGTTCTGTGGAGTGACAAATCAAGGCTTTCTGGCTCAGTCTGGCAGTTGCTATGAAAACAACCCTTGCCTGACTGCATTTTATCAAGTGTAAGATTTGGTGAACACTAGATTGCTGGCGGGGGCTATTTTTCAGAAAATGGGCTTGGCTCTTTTCAGAAAGATAAACTAATGTTTCAGCATACCAAAATATTTTATAGAATTGGAATATAAATACAATTGTATGGAGCAGTCATGGCACTGACATTATCAGTTGGAAGATGACCCATTCCTGTTGAATCACGAAGGGACACCACAGCACAAAGCTAAAGCCACAAACACGACTGTTGGGTTAATGAGTTACTTTTAATAGTCCTTGGGTATAAGTGTGTGGATTCTGGGTTGTTTGTCCTCTGGGTCTCTGTACGACCCTGTGATGGACCTGTCCAGGGTGTACCCCACCTCTCACCCTGTGACCACTGGTGATGGGTACAGCCCCCATGACACTGTAAGGACAAACACATATAGACAATGGGTGGATGCATGAACCAAAGAATGGCTGAAGAAAAATAGAGTTACTAAGTTGGAATGAACAATGCACTGATCTAAATTTAAATGAATAGAAATGCTGTGAAGTTAAGATACACGTGTTTGGAAAAGGATGGTAAGACTCCTCCATAGAGAGTAAAAGATAAAACTGGCTGCAAACTGATTGTAAGGACACAATGTTTGCTGAATGTATACAATTTCTGTAAATGAAGCATATATATGTATTTTTCATTACTTTCAATATTTTTATTTTGGGATATAATTGTAATGTCTGATTTATCTTATTGTTGTGATGAGCTTATTTTAATTACTGAATTAAAATAAGTTGTCTAATTTTAATAGTGAATTCACTGTTTTTGGCTCTATTTTAACAGAAATACATCACATTGTAAAGGTTAAAAATATTTTAAACCCCACTGTTATCAATTAAGCTTTCCAATCAAAAGTAGTCTCATTTTTAAATCTATTAGGTTCACCCTCCAAATAACCCTTATTTGCATAGTATGTCTACTTTTAATAGCACAAGGAGACAGTGATACACTCCTTAGAGCACTCTAAGACTTTTTCCTCTGTAATGAAAATGAACAAAATGATTTCGTTTTCTTTTACTAGCAGAAATTAAAAATGTTTTTTTTTTTTTTTTTTACATCTTCTTGTTTAAAACACTATCGGCTCTGGAGTGAATCTATAAAGAAACTCTAAGACCTGAGTTCACCTCAGCTTTCCTCTCCTACAGCTTTGTTCAGATTTTCCCATGATGTTTTTTTATAGACCTGTCAAGTCGACTGCACATAATAGTTTCTGTCAGCTAATACTTCAAAGGCAACTTTGATGAAGTACACTTTAACAAGGTACCACTGCATTCACAATTGGGACTTGGTGATAGGATTTCTTCAAGCAACAAAGTATCTGTGCCGGCTCACTTTGTTATGCAGGCCTCCTGAATTCAGCACAAAGTTCAGGTGCCTCATTTGGCTTAATGAAGCTCACAGGTCTGTTGTAAAATCTTGTCTGATTTGCATTTCTGTCAAGGTGCAGTGTAATTTGTTCTTTTCCCACCAAACACAATAATGTTGGAACTTAAGTGGGGTTTACATTTTAAGCTTAAGGCAATGCAAGTGGCTAATTATTATTTTCAAAGAGCACAAACAACAAATAACTAAGGTACAGGGACAAACCTAATATTGTATCTTCAGAGGCTAAAATACAAGGAGTTTGCATGGTACATTCAGTTACAGACTCTTGAAATAAATCAAATTAAACACATTTTATGTTTCTGTTTAAACATTTCCAAAGATAATTATGATTTATGTACCATGACCTATAACCTAAAAAACAAAGAAACAAAGAAATCCAGAGTCACTGAAGGTTGTATCAATGCATTGATTATTATTATTATTATTATTATTATTATTATTATTATTATTATTATTATTATTATTATTATTATTATTATTATTATTATTATTATTATTATTATTATTATTATTATTTTAATCTTGCAATCTACATTGGCATATCTAACAGAGGTTTGACCATGTAACATCATGTCTCATCATGATTTGTCTTAGTGCACTACGGGCCCCAAAGTACCCATTGAGCATTGTTTAAATGCCACAGCCTGTGTCAGTATTGTTGCTGACCTTGTCTGTCGTTTTATGATCAGAGTTCCCATTGACCCATTTACAGCCTACACCATCAAGAAGCCGCGCGTATAATGTGGCAACGGAAGTACTGACTCACTGTTTTTTCAAGTTTTCAGGTTTCTAGTTTATTTATATAGAACATTTAAAAACAACTGCAAAGTTGACCAAATTGTAGTACAGAGATGCCAAAAAAACAAAAAATAAACAACAGAAAATTCAAGAACCCCAGAGAGAGCAAAAGAGAGAAAGAGAGAGACCCCCCCCCCCCCCCCCCCCAATTCTCTAATGCTGTATTAAGGCCAGAGAGTACAGATGGGTTTATGGAGTTTATTCCATTACCAAGGGGCTATTTTAGAGCCATTTTTTTGAATTTCAATAACTTATTTTTCATTGCCACAATATTTAATATGCTTTGTTGCTGGCTTTGAAATACTGCACTGTAGAAAAGGTAGACACAGTTCCAATATTTATCCACAACATATCTTTCTACACAGTGATTTATTTAAATTTTAGGTTACCGATGACAGGGTAAACAAGCTACCAGATCAACCCGGTCCTTGTTACTGTCTAGATCTAGAACAACAGTAATGGAACATTTTACTGATGCAAATATATTTTTTCTTCCAAACGATTGTTAGGGATCCCAAGGTTATGAGATTACCGGAAAAAAATCTCCGGGCCGTCAGCTCCTGCCTTCACTTACATCTCTGTTCCAGTCCCGGCCTGTCTCTCTGGTTTCATCATCCAACAGCCATCTCATTCAATAAAATCACAAAATACCAAGCTCTGTGTGTAGTATGTTCGGGTCATCAGAACAAATCATGACACCCTATGTTTTTGGCATGTGAAAAAAAGCAAATCACCATCATTAGTGCAATCAGAGCATCTGAATGCACTGCATAGTATAAGATTAAAAAATGATAGAATGGGATCATTACTACATTATTTATATAGCACTTACAAAAATCTTGCAACTGTGTGGCATCTCTAACTGAACACTTCAGTCAGAAAATCTTTAAACATGTCCATAAAAACAAAATCTGTGGTAGCCCAACTTAGCTGGAAATGAAATTACTGTAATATACTATCTGTACAAGGCAAATATTGTGATGGGGCATGGTTAATAAGAATTAACTCTCTTTAAATGAATTAAAGAAAGAAATGAAGCTCAGGGTTTTCTGCATGCACTTCATCAGCTGACTTGCATCAGCATTTTAGAACTGATCTCAACAAGAAAATGATTTTCATTTAATACACTTTGGAAATTCAATAACTACAAACAAAAAGTCTGTTTCCCAGATGTTCCATTTGTCAGCCCTTTAATTAAGCTGCATAGCAGTTTTTAAAGCATCAATATCAGTTTGTCTCTGACAGCCTTGTGGGGATATCTCAAACCGAACAGGTCTTCAGTTCCTCCTCACAGACCAACACCTATTTGGAACAACCCAAACATCCTTCAAAATAAAAGGGCTCTTAACTTTTCAACATGGAACAGTAAATCATCACTAAGAGGGCACATGTGAAGGAAGAAAAAATCTTACCCTTTAATTTTTTAGAAGATTCATATGACATTGATAAGAATAAATTCTTGAATATCACCAACTAAAGCATATTATCTAGTCCAAATTTAAGATTAAACCAATACACATATAGTTTTTGTAATAATTAGCTTCTTTAAACTTCAACCGGCAAACCTTTGTGTACATTTTACTCTCTAAAATGTATATAAAACTTTATGAAGTAGATTTACCAATCTCACTTCCTACCAGTAAATGTGACGTTAATTTCTCTACCAGTACTAATCTTAATTGTTGCTGCAATATTAGCAAGAATTATCTTTTTAGAATGACCCAAAATGCCAACCTCCAGTTTGTACAACATAAAACCCTTCGAGGAATGCACCACACAGTACAACAAATGTTCCAAACGAGTTCACTTATATTAACATGTCCAAACTGCACAACAAGACACTCCACAGTTATAGCCAGTCTGTCATTGTCATGTTTTTTTACTTCAACAAGTGGACACTAAGATGGCATACATGCAGTGATAAATTTGGAGACATGTCTAAACAGAATGAGGCTACAAGCTAAATAAGTGCTCCTTGTTTTTGCTCCTTTAATAAACTGATTTTGTCACTAAGCAACAGAATGTCATGGTCAATAAGTGATGTAAAGAGCACGTGAGATGTTGAATTTTTAAACACATCTGTGACAGGTTTTAAATTACTGGAATTCCTAAACACTGGATTGCTACTTGCCAGCTCCAGTTATTTTCTCATAAGTTCCTGACATGCGGGGACAGCAGTAGCTGATGGCTCAACGTTATCCACAGGCTAATAATTGTTCGCCTGTGGATAACCTGTGGATTGGTATCACTTGAGATTTCAACAGATTTCTTCTCTAATCCAGTGTCAATCCCTGATAATCTTCTGCACCAAACCACACTCCCTGTCTAAAATCTTGTCACTGCTCGGCTGTTTTGGTGACTGTAACTTTGGGTGAAATACAATGAAATAAGCAAACACCATGTTCCACTAGGAGTTGTATGTTAAAGCACATGGATTTACGTATCATTAGAAACCCTATAAATTAATCAAGAAGATGGAAGTCCTCGTTGTAGTTGTATACTGTAAAAAGTTAAAAAACTAGGTATGATTCAGAAAGCAGAAGGAACTTGAGGTGAAATGTCCATACTGTTACTTCCAACAATACAAGTAGCATCATGTAAGGCTTTCAAGGTCTGCTGAAAATAACAGCTTTCAGACTGGGGCAAAGTCTCCATCAATAACAAGCTGTTGTGTTCAATGTCTGCATTTCAGCCTAAAAGTCTGAAGTTATGTATTCATGGCAAGAAACCTTTCTAGTTCTTAAAACATCCCTAAAAGTGAAATGCCAGATGGATAGCTTCCTCTTATAGATGAATCAGACAAAACACAAATTTTGTTTGTCACATCTTTAAGAGGTCTCGAATGATACAAAGGTTCAGGATCAAAGTAAAATAGTCACATAAAAGCATGTCTCACCAAACAAAATCATGGAAAAAAACCTTTAGTAAAAGAGTTTCTATATTGATTTCTCCCCTCATTTATCTATTTCAGAACTTCACAGGAAATGATTGTGAATAAACCAATAGGCTTTTGTTTAGTTTTGTGAAATTTGAAGTATAGATTTTTGCAGGCTTCTGGAAAAAGGAAAATCAGTTTCCATTGAAAAGGTCTCTGCATATTAACCATCCACTGACACAAACAAGAGTCTTTAAAGATCAAATAAATCACCATTAATCTTAGATCATTTAATAAGCAGACAGTGAGTAAAAGTGCTGTCTGTTCTGCTTGGAAGAAGGTAGCAGTACAAAGCCTTCTCTGGAAAACCCCTTGAACCACCATGGCTTTTAATCCTGTTGCTTAATGGAGATAAATTCCTGCAGTGCTTTTCAGGCTTAAGGGAATCAGCTCTGTGCTATTGCCAAACAGCAACAAATCCCTTTGAGAGGAGTTGGATAATCTTTGGAGTTTTCAAAATCATCTGATAGCTAAGGTAAGAGCAAAGACAAAAACATTAAGGCAAAATTGTCTGAAAAGAAGTGGATGTAAATCCCTAAGAGGCTTTAACCAGAAAATCACAGAAGGTTTAGATTGAATATTTTAATAGGGGAAAAAAATCTATCTCGTTTATTTCAATTGTGTATGTATTTTAAATCTGTGTGTAAATTGTTTTACCCACTGTCCATATTTGCATTATGTAAACTTATTGAGGTCGGTTGCTCTGACATAGATATGTTTATAACATTAGTCTGCTTGTATTTCACGAAGTTGCAAATATTTAGTAACTAATGCAGATTAAAATAAATTAGAAATATAGTACAATTCAAAATTCAAGTAGCGGTAATCCCGTCCTTAATCTAAGTAAAACAAGTTTCATAATGCATAGGTGTTTGTGTTTTGGTTCTCATTTGTGTTGGCATTTAGACAATTTTAGTGCTAAAGCCATTAGGTTTGATCCATGGATCAGTCCATGTAAATGAATTAATTTGTGTTAAGAGTTACTTCTTTTTGTGTCCTGATTTTTGGCATTTTGGTTTAGGCTCTTATGCTAGTATTACTCTAAGATAAGAGTATTACTCTACAAACTATACAAATACAGGACTTACTCTATCCTGATCCAGGATCTACTCTATACGAGTAAATCCTGTGTTTACATTCAGTTTCTGCTGTGCCAATTATTCATCCTTCCATCAGTTCCCTGCTTAGATTCTCCCCCAGCTGTTGCACAATCTGTTGATTGTACTCACCTGGTTTCTGTATCACTTATTACTCCTTCTCTATAGTTATTTTCCAGTTTCTTTGGGTGTTTTCATACCTGTGGTTTGTGGTTAGTTGATAAGGCTGTTAACTTGCAATATTTCCTGGTGGTCCGGTTTCTTTTAACAGAGAAAACTCCTAGCGACCCAAAACGCGTCATTACAAACTACACGGGAATGTTTAGTCCTTGTAATGGTAATTTTTTTGGTACCGTAAAGAAGCTCACCCTTCAGATGGTATCAGTAAAACTTTAATTGATGTTACGCATGGGTGTAATAAACAGTAATAGAGGTTGCAAACTAGTATGTACCAAACATGTACCAAAGGTTTTCAAGAATTTGTTTCTGTCGAGCAACTTGTAATTGTTCCCTCATGTCAACGAGTATTGGTGATGTTAAATGCAAGCTTAGAAATGTTGAGAAAGAAAATCATTTCTATGCACGTTATGGGGATATCCAGTAAGACATCAACAGCAGAAACAGCTGATCAGTCATATGAGGAAAATGTACATTTTGTCACAACTTACACACAGCAAATGTCCAATTTAATCTAGTCTTCCTTTTTTGTCTAACTCACTGGCAAAACATAATACAAGACGTTTAATTTATTTCTTCAACATATATGTAATTATTAGATTAATAGCTTTAGAAAGATGTATTCTGTTTTATGCTACTGCACTCCTCCTGGGACCAACATATTCAAGTTATTCATAACTCAAATTTTATATTGAAGTTTTCTAGTAATTAGAATAAGTAAAGGTTTTAAATGGCATGCTAACTGATATATCTATACCTATGAAACATTTCTAAATATTTTTTCAAAACCATCAACTATATTTTTTTAGCCCTGTAGTTAAATGTGCTCTACTTTTTCAAAGTGAAACTTGTCTCAAGATGATGTATAGGGCTTTGTCAAAGGTTATCTAAGAAAACTCTATTTGTCATTTGACTCTTCTGGGAAACTGTAAGCAAAGTGCAAACATTAAATAATGGAAAGAAGAAGAGATCAAACAGATGCATGTTGAATTCAGCTGAGTTTTGATTTCTTTTTTATGAGAGTTCACACTTTCTTTTATGACCCAGAAAAATCTAGTTATAATGGGCATAGGTTGAAAAGGAAGCAATGTGTGGAAATAAACATGTCTTATGTATAGTTTTTCATTAAATTACTTCTTAATATCTACTTTTAGTTTTAGGTTTACTGAACTAATGAAACAGCGTTCGTTTTCCCCTTAGTGTTATATGGTTCGTGAATTTAGCTTACCAGACTTTTAAACATAATTATCTGAAGTCAAGATTGGCTGACAATTTGCAGATTGTACCTTGCTATTAAAGATTTTACAGCACTGTTTGTGCCCTGAAAACCAAGAAAAGGACCCTCACAGCTGGCTGTGCCTAATTGAGGTAACAATCACAGAAGCATAGATTTTGATACTGATATTGACTTAATTGCCACGGTGTCTAGTGTGTTGCCAATTCTACTATATTATGCTCCACTAAATTATTGATCAAAGATTTAGTTCAGTTCCTATCAGAGGAGGAATCTTCAGTTAAAGTTCAAATGAGAACAGCGTGTTTAATTTAACACTCTCCTTTATGCACCGCATATTCTCCTCAGTTCTTTCTTACATGTAATTATTGCAACTTCAAAATGCAACAATAATGTAGAATTTCCTGTCAGACACTTGGGAGTAGAATTGGGATAACATAGCTTTGAAAATTGGTTTAACACAAAAGTATACCATGTCTTTCCGGTTAAAACACATTATAAATAAATATAAATAATTGGCATACAATTCTAAAATGTAAAAAAGGAAACTACATTTTTCTCTGTACCCAATTTATAATAAACACAATACGAACCAACAGCAGATAAGGTTCTTGACCAACCATCTATAATTAAACACAAAATCCGGAAAAACCCTGCGACCCGAGGAGACCCAACATCAGTAGTGGCAATCTAATGTGCTCCTTTAGTCCCTCTTTAGGGCTGAGCTCTAGTTGTACATTTGCCAAGTATTGACTCCTTTCAACAATGCTTAGTATCCCAAAGTGCGATCCCAGCCGAGATTGGTCTCTGCTGCCAAAGGGGTAGTTCAGCAATACAAAGTGCAATGACAGAGTACTTTAGCCAGCAGCACTGAGCCTGGTGCAGTTCAGAATTATTACAAAGGACTTGGCTGTTCAGAGAGGCGTGATGTGCGTCTTGGCATTATTTAGTGTTGTATGCAATGTTGAATTTTGAGTCCAGTTTAAACTCACATCCTGTGAATGCGCTGTGGGAGCATTGTTATTGCCCACATAGAGCAACAACAAAGCAAGATGCCCGTGGTGAAAAAAAAAATACTTTTTCCAATAGTGGAAAGAAAGACATTGTCTGCTGTAAAAGACCCCTTTGTGTTGCCATGTGTAAAGGTGTGTCCTAGTTTTTAGAATTGTGACAAACAGGGTGTTGTAATTTGCAGGAAAGTGCAGAGTTCTGAAGACTAAGCCAGTTTTAGAAAAGAGTACAACCCAAGGTTTCTGATAAAGTATTGACAAAATAGGTAAACATAGGCAGTCTATTATTAGAGGAACAGTTCTATCTGGAGCACAAACAAGCATATGGCCCTAATACTCCCTAAATACTAGATTAAAACAGTGCTACAGTTAACAATGAAACTAAACATAGCTGATAAAAAAACTAAGTTGAGTAGGTCTTCTGGACAGGTTCTTTGTTGAAACATTTTGTCTCTTCTCAAAGAGGCTTCTTCAGTCTGAGGAGTACAGAACAGGTTTTTGTTGTTTGTTTGTTTTTACTGTGTTTTTATTTAGTTTTCAGTTTTTTTGTTGTTGTTTTATTAACTACAAAATATATTTATAAAGGACAAACTCCAGCATGAACAGAATAAATATGACGAAGCTCTTGTTTTCTACACATTCAGAAATGCTATCTAACTGCTGTGAAAATAAACAAACATGACTGAACGTAAAATAAACCAGTTCGGGTTCCTTTCCATTCATTTCTGTTTTGTGTGTATTCAAAGTTACAATAATCTTTATTCAGGCGGACATGTAAAGGGCAGTGCGACTAACATCGTAGAGAGCATACATTACCTTAAAAAACTGACCTAGTCATTTCCGTCATCTTTTAGGTACACCCAGCATGTGACTGTGCTGCTGCTTACAATCCTAACAGAGTGCTTAGATCCTGTTCTGTAACTTTAGGTATTTCCATACCTAGCTCAGCTTTCTAAAACTTTGAAAAACCTTTATAACCCAGCAAATATTTCATCAAAGCAGATTCTCTATCCACCAAATGACTTGAGCCAAACCCCTCTAACATATTTACTGTCCACACACTCAGGAGGTTCTTGTCACACACAGAGGCATGACAACATAGTTGGTTCTCTCTTAAAGTTAAAGACATGAAAGTTTTAGAATTTGGAAGCAATTAAAACATTGACAGATTATTGCAGTCACCACATTGACAAAACAAAGCAAATCAAAGAAAACCAAAAACAAGCGTCATGACAAAATGCATGTATTGGGTTTAAATTGTGTCCCAATATTTGCTGACAAAGTCAGATGATTTTGGTTTCAGAACTGTATATATTAGCCATATAAAGAAACATGCTGGATAAGTAACATAATTTTACTCAATAAAATACAGAGTTTTGTCAAAATCAAATTCCTTTTAGTTTTCTGCAGCACTAACCAGTCTGAATTTTGCTTTCTCTGATACAAGAACCTGCGATAGACTGGCGACCTGTCCAGGGTGTACCCCGCCTCTCGCTCACTGAATGCTGGAGATAGGCACCAGCACCCGTCGTGACCCCACGAGGGACAAGCGTGACAGATAATGGATGGATGGATGGATAGATGATAGAAGAACTGCCAGTAAACTATTTAACTGTTTGAGGGAGCATTAATAAAAAAAGGCACTACAGACTTTATGTTGGAAGCATTTTCACATAAACTGTAAATTGGGGCATGCACAATCTCCTAAATGTAGCAGCATCAAGTTAAATCTAGAAGAGCACAGAGACTTCTCTTAGAAGCATAATTTGGAAAGAACCCCCCAGTCAAAATCTCCTTAAACATCTGGCTTTATCAACTAAGGTCAAACACACCAAGATGCAAAACCTTTGTATTTGTTTTTTCTGTAGATTGGAAAAATTTATCAAGGGAACTAAACTACAGATCTTTGAAACAAACAAATTCAGTTTGAGCCCCCTCATTGCTAACTCTGCAATTTAATTTATTATAATCTAGAACAAACAAATCTCACTGAGGGATTACATACAAAGATGGGAATCCTATTATCTTGTGTAAATGAGGCATAAAAAGATAACCCCTCCCTGTAGCTTTTGTTTGTACCTTTTCCCTTGGTGGGTGAATCATTTTGGCATTGCTCATGTGAAAAGGGGATCATACATCTGTGGCTGTTTGAACTGACTGTGCATGAGAAGAGGGACAGTCACTGATGCTTGAGGTGGCTCTGCAGTAGAAAAAAAAAAAAAGCAACGAGAAAAAAATAAGCTTGATGCTTTCAGGACGGAGCAACCACCGGCGAGAAAACAATGAATTTTATCGTGTATGCTATTGGGTTTTCATGGCTAACTGTCTAGACCAGGCTCTACCTTAGCAGTTACATGTGATTACTTTGAACAGCTCAAACAGCACTGTCCAATCCATCTCCTATAAATGGAAACAGTATAACCCAACCGCAAACCTACTAAGACATGGCAATTCTCCTACAGTGACAGGCCCGCTAAGAGGAGCATTAGCACTCAGATCCATGGTAACGCTCGAGAAGCTGCACAGTGCCACTGTTTAGGTGGGAAAACTGTAGACAGGACCAGTATTAGCCTTGCACTTGATAAGTCGGGCTTTAATCGAAGAGTAGCAAGAAGAAAGCCATTGTTGAAAGCAGGTCAGAAACGTCGGTGGAAGTGTTGGAGACAACACTTCTTGTTGTCTCCAAACAACAGAGCTTAAAATGAACACAAAACACAGAGGTGGCAACAAAACGGCATTTGCTCTCTTTGAATATTGCTGCAGTTTTATGTGTCAATTTGAACCCATGCTCACAAACACAAACTTTATTCAAGGATCTTGGACGGCGTACACGTATCCTCCATCTCCATCTTGGTGGCAATCTGTTCTGTCAACATCATCCTTGTTTTTTCGCCATTTTGTAGGGGAGACAAGTGACAAGATGAAACTAATTAATCTCACAATCATCCTGTGATTATTACACTCTCACTTCCACAGGCGTCACACGCTGCTTCTCCCCAGGAGTGGAATACATCAGAGAGACGAGCGGGTCGGCCGGTCCTCTCCCACCGCCTCCATCAGCCGACTTTCACACAAGAGAAGATATTAAAACGCAGACAGGACAGCTACCGGCAGCACCAAATCAGACAAGGTGTTAATTGATTAGGGTGGAATCGCATTGCTGGGGCGCAACCAGTTTACCGCCCTGATTAGACAGATGAGAAGCTCATTTATAAGCTCAACAGTCACAAGATAATTAGTAAAAGCGACGCTAATGTATGCAACGGAGGCTGAAAGTGTGCTCAATGCGGTGTTGGACAGGAGTGGGATGTGTGTCTGTGGGTGAAGAGCAACAGTTTTGCTCTCTCGGTGCCATGTAAGTAAATGAGGAAATAATGATGCATCTTGCTCAAAGACAACACCAATAAATCCACAACCTGTGATAAGGACAGGAGCTCAATCCGTCAAAAGGGATTCAAACGCTATAGACACATCCCAAACTCAGGTTGATGCAGTATAAGTGACTACATTGATAAACCATCTTTCAGACATTACCGGATCCCTCCATCTCTTCCATGATAGATATTTGTTTACATCCAAGGCCAGCGTTGCATAAATAACAGAGCAGGGGGAATTTGTGCTGCCTCTTCCATTCAATCTGTTCTTGCAATCTCTGTGTAATTAGCATTTGATTTACTAAGGCAGCAACAGCAGGGCCAGGAACCGACTTCCAGACAGGTTTAGCAAATGAAGGCAAACTCGGAGGAACGCGGCTGAAATCAATAAGCTTTAAAAGGGATAATGAGGATTTGCAACGTAAAATATACAAAAGAAACAGAACAGAAATGGAGAAACGTATTTTGCTAAGATAATAATTTAGCAACAAAGTGCTGCTGTGTGGGAACAGTGATGTAGAGAAAATCTGTATTGCAGTTTTGTTGAAAGAAGAAAACTGACACAAAGCAGAAGTGGGATGTCAGAAAAAAAGCAACGTTTGGCTAAAAGGTGTGAAAGAGCCGAGGCCCTCAGGGCACGAGGTCCAGAGGCTAAAGGATGGCAAACCTTTGAAAAAGTAGTGAATAATATGGTTTTAGTGAGAGGTAGCTCTTTGAAAAAACATTACGTAGCCTCTGTTCTGGTTATGCTGCTGTCTCACCGTGCCTTGTCACGTCATATATGTAGGCACATGTAAAAACCTGTTTTACTTGGATCCATTTTACCTTATATTGTTTTTAATCTTGGAAACTATGAACAGTAAAGGTTTTTTAGTACACAGTCAGAGGTAATGGTGTATTTTATATTTTCTATCTTAATGTTGTCGGTTGTTCTTGGCATCGCACTGTATTGTTTTGTATGTAATTGCAATGTATTGCTCTGTTGAGGGTGACTCTGCCTCCTGAGAGACTAGAAATGGAAATTAGCACTGGCTATAATCTCGCATGTTTACTTTGTGTTCATTAATATGCGTCGTCCCTTTATAAATAAATATATAGAAATACAAAATTGGTAACCTGGAATTGCACAGACCTTAAAGTGGTGAGAATGGTAAAGACCACTTCACATCCAAAAGCAGCAAGGGACAGCCGGAGCTCTTGGAGATTGCAGAAAGAGACCCCAACCCACCCTGCAGGCCTCAGTAAGTGCAGGCTAGCCTTTCCAGCCAGACTGGCTTAGGCCATGTGTATTCAATACATCTGAAGTTATCCGATTGGTTCAAACCTGTTTCCGCTGACCCTGTTAGACCTGCCTTTGAAATCTGCCGCTACCGGCAAATTTCCGGACCGATATGCCGTGTTTACGCCCTAAGTCAGTCTGGCTTGTCAGGCTAGGTGCGCCGAGTCCCTCAATTTCTAGTCGCCTATTCCAAGATGGGACTGACAGCAAACCAATTCTACAGCAATTTTACAGCAACAATGGTTAATTGGAGTTTTTCTTCTTGTTTTTAATTTCTTTATTTGTCTTAAAATCATTTCAGATAAACCAATTTTAAATTACTCCAGTTGGTTTTAATTAACATAAATTCACATCAAAACATTAAAAAGCACCTGAGAATGTCTTAGACTTAGACTTAGACTTTCTTTATTGTCATTTTGTATACACAGAGTGCATACAGAACGAAATTTCGTTTTCGAATGTATAGCCTAGTGTGGCTTAAAGAAAGAAAATAGAGACATTTACAAAAAAATGTCCCTTCTTTTCAAATAACATTGCCTCAAGCTGCAAATATAGAGAAAAGGGATATTCAAAAGCCACAAACAAATCCCTTTGTGCTCTCATAGCTGCTGATTCTATATTGTTTAATATACAATCCAGCCTCTTGTAAGTGTAAAATGTTGGATTAATACTTTGGTTTAAATTCTGAATACGCCAGACTTCTAGTTGAGCTTAGGGAACATTCAGAAGGATTCTGAAGTGAAAACAGAGACATCAGTAATAAATACACAGACTCCCTAGTGGTATTTTTGCAACGGTTTCAGAACCATTAGAGTACCGCATGCACACAGAAATTAAAAATATTACAGGACAGTACGTAATTAACAGGATATAAAAGAAAAGAAAAGCTTCTTGACACCTCAAAGTGTTGGAGAGAAATCTTTTCACCATTTCTCTTTAGATCCTTATGAGACTAATTTCAGAGGAAAGAAAATGGATTTTTTTTCCCCCGATGCTTTTGGCAGGGATTTGCAACACGCTGCAACATAAAGGAGCGTCTCTTGGATAGATGGATGGCAAATGTGAGATGTTGTTTAAAGTCATCCTGTAATTATGCATTAAGGAATAATGTCACAACAAAATGTGAGGACTGTTTCATGCTTTCCCACACCAGGGAAAAGCATGAAAAAGTGTCTCAACCGGGCAAAACAGATTCAAATGCTTACGAGACTTCAAAGCCTTGGCTAAAAATATCCACTCTGTTATTTTCTTGTGTAAGATGAAAATTGGATGGGTATTGAACCGCCGACATTTAGGTGCAATGCCACTGCAACATACAGGATTTCTTTAACCAAATCTTTCAGACGCATTTAAACTTACGTTGACCTCAGCGTGTGTGTGTGCAGCTGTACTGATGCAGAGGCAGATAAATTGATGGCACCCCTGGTGAATAAGTGTAAAACACATATTGAAGTAGGATAATCCATTATTAAAAATGGTAGAAATTCCAACCTTTGAGAGCATTTCTTTAGTTATTGAAAACGTTCGGGTCCATCCATCCATTCATTTTCCTACACGCTTATCCCTGTTGGGGTCGCGAGGGGTGCTGGTACCTATCTCCAGCTGTCAATGGACGAGAGGCGGGGTACACCCTGGACAGGTCGCCAGTCTGTGGCTAGGCAACGTTCGGGTCATTTTCTTTAATAATTATTTATACTTTGGTTCTTATGTTGATTTTAGGAACTTTCCTTGACTTCCTGTGTCTTGTTTAAATGAAAAAGACGTGACAATGGCATGTTTCCCTTCGCAAAAAGTGTTCACCAAGTCTAGAAAGCATTAAATGGTGTCTACATGCTGACCAATTTTGTGAGAGTGATTTCAGGGAAAAAAATCTTTGTCCAAAGAAGAAGAAAAAAAAAACCCACAAATGTAACCATGCAAAGGATGAATATTTGGAGAAGCACGTTATGGCCGCTGCTTAGCACGGCTGAGGATCTGTGGGACTGCCTAAAACATTTATGTCGCACACCTGTACCAGGGCTTCAAACAAATCTGTCAGATTCTGTATTTCACGTAAGGAATCGGTTAAGGAAAACATTACAGGAATGGTTATGTTGCTCAACAAATAGAGGAAGTTACAAATGACTCCATGAACACAAGTCTGTCTTCCCACATCCTCTCTGCTAGACTTCAGAGAATAATTTCTCCTTATGGGCAGGCTTGTGAAAGGCAACAGGAAATAAACAGGGGGATTTAATAAACTGTTTTTATTGAAATTAACTCCAGCACTTAGCTTTCAAAAAGTACATAGACTTATTCATGTGGGTTAAAACAATGTAAAAAAAAAAAAAGGTATTAGAGATGCTTCTTTAATTCATCAACGTAGCAGCTGAACAGCTAAAAGCCAAAGTCGGCTTTTGGTTCTTTTAAAACAAAATGGGTATGGAAGCTGGATTTTCAAGCAGACTTCATGCTTAATCTTGAACAAAAACATATGCACGTGCTGTGAAAAGACAAAGTTGTCTCATTCATTGTCACTGGAGGTTTGAAATGTAGAGATGGTTCATTCACTCAGGGTTGCAATAATGTGTGAAATGCACATTTTAAAAAAAGTTAGAGTAACATATTTTTCATAGTTGCTGTCTTTAAATAAAGAATGTGGAATATTTTTGGTGGAGTTTGGAATCTGGTCAACAAAAAAAAAGGGTTTAAATACGTTAATGCCAGCAATTTCTTTATTCCACTGCCTGTTAAGAAAGATACGAGTAATTTTTGACACGGCATCTGCTTTATTAAAATGTAAATGAAAACAGTTTTTTTGTCACAACTTATTCTTATGTTATGTGCATTTATTATCTTTTAAGGTTGCTTATCAGTCATAAACTTTTCGACTCAATGACAAATAATTTTAAATTTCAGTCTTTCAAGGATAGAAATAATTTAGTGTGATTTATGCTTTCAAGAACACAAAACACAAGAAACAGAGTTTAAGAAAGCTCAACAAATATCAATATACTCCCAAGGTCCAGCACCAATCCAGAGGCCTACATAAAAGAGAAATTAAATGAAAATCTACGTCTAAAGTTTTTACTCTTTTATCCCTGCTCTTCGCATGGTAGTATAGCAGTTAGAAAATGTGGGGGCAGATAAATGTAACTACTTTGCAGGAGCAAAACGTTAATCCGTTTCTGTCTGTGCTTCCTATTCTGAAACTAAAAGCACAATCAGATCTGCTCGTGAATCAGCCTCACAGAGAAAACTGTCTCAGTTAGTGTTGACACACCTTCCCTATGTTTAAATGATTAATTATGCACGCATTTAAGGGAAAGCCCCAGAAATGTATTTATATGGATGTTAATCACAGCCAGAGTCATTTGCTTGTCATTCTTTGAAAACCAAAGCTGTTTGCTTGATTTAGATTTAGTGGGAATTGTTGCATCTGAAGACTGGGTTAGGTTTAGCACAGAAGATGAAATGGGGAAATTACTAAGCAGTTTCTCTGCGGGCTTTTTCACAAAGCAGGTCAGGAATGATACAGAAACTAGAATGTATCCTGTCTTCCAGTTAAGTGTACCTCATATTTTTTTTTTATTATTGTCTCATAAAATAATTTTCTAAACTCTCAATATAATCATTATGTCTGATGAATGATACAATAAATTCTTGAGATGTTTAATTTAACAAAGAGATTCCAAATGAAGGGGCTCCAAAAAGATGGATAGAGATAGTCAAGAAAGATAGTCAAATAACTTTTTTTTTCTTCGTTAAATGAAAATAAACAGGAGGCAACTATATGGTATTTTAATATATGATATTAGTATAACCAACAAATGATAATCTTAACATCTAATACAGTTGTAACGTTAATGAATATTTTCCACCTAAAAAATCAGTTGAAGAGATACATTATTCCACTGTTTCATAGAGTTAGTAATGACTTTTTTATTATTAAACCTCTATTTATACAGGTAGTCTCTTTGAGACACGAGTTCTCATTTACAAGAGACATCTGTTAGGACATGTAAACACTCGCACTGATTTGGAAACAATTGCCATGATGGTGATAGTAAAGCTCACAGCGGCAAAGAAGACAGGAAAGCAATGTTCAAACAAGATGTTAATCATGTTAGTGAAGTTATTTCAAGGTAACCACAGACAAATCAACATTAAAGGCCAAGTTTAAAGACCAACTTATCTCCAATTTAAAAGATGTGTTAATAACAGCTGACCACCGTAGGTGTTTTTCTGTTGCCATTGAACAAACCATGGCAAGAAACAGTGAAATTTCTGTATTAGGAGTACAAATGTTACTACTATTACAAGCTTTGTTCAAAATCCGACTTCTGTTAGCGTATCATAGCGAACAAAGACTCGACTTTTGCAACCAGTTGTAATCTACATATATCCAGAACACATAAAACACAGTAGAACTAGCATTAAGCATTATCCTTTAATTTGACCGGCAAGCGTACAATACAATTATGAACAAATATTTAACATATGCTTACAGTTACCTTCGTACAGATGACCATGCCGTTCATTGTCGATAACCTTTGTGTTCAGCTGCCAATGAGGTCGGCTGTATGCCTGTATCGATTTTTTACTCTTTTCTAGACTCCTAGGATTTGGGAAAGAAATTAACAGTTTTGGACCCTCTAAACGTTATCGTGTGTCCGAATATCACCTTCCCCACTGACAATGTTTAATCATTGTTACCAATGTTTTTAACAAAACTGACTGCAATACTGACTGTAATAGAAAATCCCTACAATGTTGTGAGAAATAGCTTCTGCAGGTGCGGTGTGTTTCACTTTGGGATAAATGGCCAATCGCTGATTGGCCAGTTACTGATGAGCCTCCAAGGATTGATCGACAGGTTACGTCACGTCAATTGGTATGCAATATAATTTTTTTATTAACACTTGCTACGTAAGTGTTAACAACTTAAGAGAAAAACATGTCTGATCACTTCTGCATCTGCTGTGTTTGTAACTGGAGAAAGAACAACTGGGATCTAATATATATATATGTGTATATATATATATATATATATATATATATATATATATATATATATATATATATATATATATATATATATATATATATATACATATATATTAATTGCAAGATATATTATATATTATGCAACATATATCCACGTGGTATATCTTATGACATTGTCAAGCAATTGTCAACCATAATGAGCCTTCTGGTGTATCACAAAATAAATTCTGGTAAACAGACACCAATGCATGTCTGCATGAATGTCTCAGTTGTGCAGTGGGCTCACAGCTGTTGTGATGAACTGAGGGCGGCTATCCAAACAGACTTCTTCAGAACCACCAGGCAAACAGCAGCATATTACTCAACAAAATACGAGCTGACTGGAACAAATGTTTATATCAGAAAATAATATCTACCCTGCCCAAAACTCCTCCCAAAGTTACAGTTTATCCATTAAGGCCAATCCTGTTCAGATCAGACACATTTATAGGAGTGTAATGCTTCTGCTCTGCAACCATGTACTTTCCTGCTCTGTTGGGTTTTGGTCCTGATGCCTGAGTGCTGCTCTCTGCTCTACTAGTGTGAGCAGAGACACCTGCACTGCTCCTGGTTACTTGGTTAGTGGTCACCTACTTTCCTGCCTATATATTCTTGCCTCCCACAGCCAGGCTCTGCCAGATTCTTGAAAGCCATTGTGTCTAAACCATTCAGCGTTTTTTTCCTGCCTGCCTGTCTGTGACCTTGCTTCGTGTTTTGGATTTCCCTGTTTGCATTGCTCCTGTCGGACTCTCCAGCTGGCCTCAGAATGCTGGACATCAACCTCCTGATCTGTCTCCTGACCAAGCCCTTTGCCTCGCCCTTTGTAACCTCTGTATGCCTCTGCCTTCGGTTTTAACCCACACCTGGATATTTGATCACCCTCTGCCTAGCCCTGTATCTATTCAGTGTGAGCTAGATTATCTGTGGTTCCTGCAACGTCTATCCCAGCACCTATTCCGAGCCTCTGGACCTACAAATCAGCTTTAGTGCAACCTTCCGAGAAGGTTAGTGGCTTTTGTTCAGTGCACAATCACTCCCACTGAGTTGTTACCGGCCACTAACCTCTCTCTCCTCCTCACAGTGGTTCAAGAGTGCGCTCCTGGCAGTTTCCCGACAGTGATCGAGAGATTTATTCTTAATTAATTTATTAAAACCACTGTTCTTGTCTGGCTGAATTATCGGGGCTCAGTCTTGGCATTCCAACGCGCTAGACATCGTATGAAAAGTAATTTTCAGCTCCAAATGAGGTTGTGTATTACATGTTTTTTTTTTATCCAGTGCAAATTTGCATTAAAACTAAATATTATTGCTGCGTTCCAGCTGCAGTCAGAACTCAGAAATTCTGACTTCTGAGTCGGAAGAATCAACTGGATGACCCCTAAAAACGGACTGCCCACTCGGAAAGTCAGACGAATTGTGGGATCCAATATGGCATCTCCTCACTTCAACAACAGTAAGCTGTGAACTGTTTGCATGTGGAAAATACAGCTTTAAATGATGTTTGTAAGAGGCTCTACACACAAAACAACAGCTTTCTTGGCCATCGCCATACTGGAATCCCAACATTTTGTTTATGTATTGTTTTGGAATCCTGACTTCTCTGACTTTTAATTGGAATGCTGTTAAGTTGAGTGTTCCACCATTCCACGTCCTCCAACAAACATGAAAATTGTCTGTTGTCTTATAAAACTGGAATTTGCAAGATTTATTGAGCAATTAGTTTATTTCTATAGCAAAATTGTTCAATCATAAAAATAATTCAGATGAAAACACAGGATTTCTTCTTGATTAGAATGAGGTCCATCCGAGAGATGATTTTCCCATTCCTGGCCTGAGGTGGTATTTGTAAAACATGTGCCAACCACAGCTATGGAATAATAATTTATTTCATGCTAGTATAAATATTTAAATATATATCACTCTCATTTCCGTTCATGTCACACTGGGAGGAGACCCCAGGAAAGAACCAGAACTTGCTGGAGGGACTATATATCCTGTCCAGCTTGGGAACTCCTTCGGATCCCTTCAAAGGAACTGGAGGAGGTCACTGGGGAGAGGGATGTCTGGGTTTCCCTCCTGGCCTACTGGACCCATGATCCCATCTCAGCAAAGCGGAAAACAATGGATGGGTGGATGAATCAATGGATGGATGGATGGATGGATGGATGGATGGATGGATTGATGGATGGATGGATGGATGGAAGGATGGATGGATTGAAGGATGGGTGGGTGGGTGGGCTGATGGATGTGGATTTTTTTTTGCTAACAGTAGATTTGCATGGAACAATTACACCCTGGAAAAGAATTGTGAGCAGTTCTTTTTATTGCTTTGCAATTCTGCCACCAATGGCTGTGAGCACAAAAATCACACCTCAGAGCAGGACAAAATCCATTATCTTTTGACCAAGACCTTGAGACAGACTAACAAAGCTTTTAATTATTTTGTGTTCAACGTTTTAGTCCACATTGCTTTATTGAAGTATCATGTCCTGACAGTTTGGTGATATAATCTTTACTGTATTTTTTTTTTGCATCATTGTTTCTTTTCACCTTTTTAATTTGTGAATAAAAAGTTTGCTTGTCACCTCAAAAAGGTATCAGCCTTAAATGGGGGACATGTGAAAAAGGCAGCAGAGTTGGAAAATAGGTTCCCCTCTTTGTTTTCAAAGCTCACATTTTAGAGTTGAAGAAAAAAATGCTTTAAAGTAATGTTTTAACTTCTACTCAGCAGCTCACTGTACATCTCACTTTATCATAAAAGTAAGATGATGGAAGTTAATGAGATTTATTCAAAAATGCACTCATGTGTTTGTTACAAGTGGTATTTACATTGTAACTTTACTATCAAACTGCACAATTCCTTGGAAACCCGGGTCTTTGCTCTAATCTATAAATGACGTTCTTCCATGAATATTTCTCACAAGCTGTTCCTCCATGTTTGAGATGCATCACGAGAGATACGCATATATGATCATATCAACCGCATCTTCCCGGACCAGCTGAAATCCTCAAGTGAAGTGCATCAAAGCACTTGAAAAGAAATGACATTGTTGCAGGGATGGTGCCTGACAGCTCATCAATAGAAAGTGGGGTGAGGGGTGAGGGATGCAAGGGAGGCAAAACACTAGCAGAAGGCAATAAGATTCTGCAAATGACAAGAACGCTAGTGCTGGAGTCCCCAGCAGATGGAGAAGAAAACAAACCTGGCTGCTACATTTCCTGGTTGCTAAGCACCACCTGGAGGTAATGAATGTGCCGCTGGTCTAAGAGGCATGGGAGACGACAGGGGAGAGTCATGTTAGTCTTTTCAGAAACACTAGAGGATGCCGCTTTGCTGTCTGTCCTTGATGTGGCCCGTGGACATGTCCATGAATATTTATATAAGCAAACACACTTATACAACGATGACCAAAACAAGATGGCAATGAAAAAGAAATGTCTGGTTTTTAACCTTTAGAAAAGTGGCCTGATACATTGACAAAAGATCAAAACTGCCCGAGATTTGGATCTGCTGGAGGTGAAGGCAATTTTATCCTCTTGTGCTGTATCAGTCATACAATAGTGTGTGTAGATTGTATACCCCGCTGTAATACTTTGAATTGGATTCTTTTGTCTAAGGAAAGGTCATTTTTCTGCGGCTGAATCTACAGCAGCCTAAAGGTAGAGATCTCTAAAGAAAGATGACTCACCACACAGCCGGTGGAATCGAGCTTTCGGTCGGATATACAGCGGAAGTTGCGGCTGCAGCCACCGTTGTCTTTGGTGCAATCTCTTACGGGTCCAAACGAATCCAGGAGAACCTCCAAAGAGTCAAACGAAGAACTGATCATCAACTCCTCTCTGCAGAACAAAGCAGAGGACATGAATTTTATGTGCAGTGCTGTGATTAGTTGTTGAGCCTGTTACGTGTTGCACATGAAAGTACACTAAAAAATGTTTACACGTTTTCCAATAGGTTCTGATATTCATGCCTTCATACTTTCATTTTAAAAAGCAAAATCTTCTTGCTTGAGAATGAACTGAAAATCAATGTGGACTTTTAATAAAGACCTTGATTCTGGTCGCTTTAGATACAAACTTACAGTGCCTTGCAAAACAATCCATACCCCGTTTTGTCACATATCTACAAACTTCAGGAATTTTTATGAGGATTTTCTGTGATAGACCAACACTCATGGATCAGTGCTTTCTATTTCTATTGTACTAATTTAAAAAGTAAAACAGTGGCTTGCTTTTGTATTCATTCTCCCCAAAATCAGTACATTGTAGAAGCAGTTTAGCTACTGTTACTGGCACAAGACGTTTTGGGATATAGATTCACCATTACATGTTATTTTTTCAGCCTTTTTTCTTCTTCTTGGTTATTAGGCTGGAAACTATGATCTTTATAAAGACTACTCACTGAAAGTACTGAAATGACTTAACTGGTCACAACTGCAAGTTTGTAATTGGGCTCCAAAAATGTTTAGTTGGAGCAAGGGGCCAAAATGGATCTTTTGAAAATAAATGTTGCTGACTCCTGATTTAGCTGAACGGTCATGTTTCAGTAGTTTTGCAGTTGTGTCACACTCTTTCCTTTAGGAGATCGAACTGTGTTTTGTGGGGTGTTCAAAGTTTGTGATTTTGTACTATAATCTAATCTGCTGTAATTTATGAAAAAATATTATCCCTGATCTGTCTTGTGTATTCTAAGTTTCTGATGCTGTTTAGCCACTTAAATTGTCTCAAGTTAGTGGCTTTAACTTGAAGAATAATGCAAAAAAGTTTGGAGAGGTGCAATTATTGTTGCCAGGGACTGTACATACACAGGTGCCACATGAGCTGTACAAGTGAACTTCAGAAATGAGAAGAAAAACAGTTTTAAAACCTTGTTCAATTTCAGTTGTATTGATATCATTACAATCTTTAATTAACATTACCAATAATTAGCTGTAGTTAGTAGATAAGTTTGCAAAATGAATAATTTATGAAATTTTACTTTAGGGCAAATGTGATCGGGTCCAACCTAAATCTACAACCAAGTTGATTAAACAAAATTATCACTAAGAAAGACTGACATTAGTAAGAAGAACCATTTCTCTCTATGAGCCATACAAATAACCAGGTAATATTAACTAAAATCTGTTATAAAGAATGGATTTTATGTTTCAGCGTTAATTCACACATTTTCCCTCAGTGTCTGAACACTGCTGTCAAATACATGAATTTTACTTTTATTATTAACAAAGATATAGAACTTTAGATAGTTTCTTAATCATTTAGAGAACCTCATAAATGAGTTAAAGTAACTTTTCAACATTTTACCCTGGAAAATGTTCTGCAAAACCAGCTTTGTAAAATTGTAATATGACAAGTAGATGATATTTGAGATAAAACAAAATGTAATCGTCACTTTAACCTTGCTGTGAGCTGTAATTCAATATCAATTTTATCGTTTTCACCAAAAGCTAATTACAAGGTAGAGTGGACTTTAGTTTCTTCACAGTAAGTAAATCACAGAAATTTAAATGTAGGTAATAACCGTCATCTGCAGCAAAAACAAAGCCACGGAATGGCTTCCCTTTTAAACTGTAATTGATGATGTCATTTCAGAAAAAAAAAAAAACATATATAAATCATTGTTTAATTAAAAATTGTTTAATTAAAAAATTAAATTAAGTTTTCATTTCTCCCACATCAAAATAAGGCCAAGATAAAAATGAGAAACTGATCATTTGTTTATAAGGGAGCTCATTTATGAAATCAACAAGGAATCCCATACAGTTTTATACAGCGTTCTAAAGATTTTGCCATTTTGTCACACTTAAATGTTTGAGTTTATCAAACAATTTTTAATATCAGACAAAGATAATGGGTAAATACAACATGATGTTTTTACATGACGATTTCATTTGTAACGTAACAACAGCTACCCAAACTAACCTTACTCTATGTGAAAAAGTATCTGCCCCTTAAGTCTAATCATTGGTTGGGTCAGCCTTGATGGAAACAAGTACTATCAAGCATTTGGAATAAATGCCATATTGCCTGCTCTACTTTGCAGAATTACTTTTATTCACCCACTTTAGATGGATATTAAACATGCATAGCCTATTCAAGGTAATGCCGAAGAATTTTAATTGGATTTTAGTCCAAACTGACTCTACACCCTCTAAGTTTTCCAGAGGTATTTTTTGCTGGGACTTTGGATCATTATATTGCTGCATATTTCCAGAGTCCTTGAGCTTAAAATCACAAACCGATGGCCATGAAGTCTTCTTCAAGTCTTTTGTGGTAGAGGTTCAATCAACTATAATAGGCCAGTTGCCCAGATCCTAAAGAAGTAACAAAACCCCTAGCAATCGGCCATAATGACTTACTGCAAGTGAGATGTTCATGTTCTCAAATAAGCCATTGGTTTTAAGACATACACCTTCCAAAAAGTATCACTTTGTTATGTCAGTCAACACATTACTTTAAAGGTATGAGGATCATAATGTTTTTTGGAAGTGTAAGAATGGCCTTAGTCAGCACTGGTTTTAACCTTAGAACAATTGGCCCAGTCTTGTTCCAGTTGTGGAATAACAAACATTGACTTCATCTAAGGCAAGTTAGGTCTGAAGTGCTTTAGAAGTTGTTTTGAGTTCTTTTGTGGCCTCTTGGATGAGTTGTTAAGAAAGCTCTTGGAGTGATTTTGGTAGAACAGCTACTCCTGGGAAGGTTCACAATTTTTTGACATTTTTTTTGACAAGTTTTGACATTTGTGTGTGAGGATTGTCACTGTGGTTTGTGGTTTGGAGTCCCAGAACCTTAGACATTACTGGAACTCTTTCCAGAAAGGTAGATATCAGTCACTTTATCATCTGTTCTTGAACCTTTAATAATAATGTATTTGCTTACAAGAACTTTTAACCTACTCTGTGTTATCAGACAGGTTCTGTTTAAGTGACTTTCCTTATTTTAAGTCTGGTATAATCAGGCATGAGGGTGAATAGGTAAACCGAACCAGAACACGTGGTTAATCACAGCTAGTTTGTGTGTTTGTGTTCATACAGGTTTACATTGGTTTGGGAAGAACAAATAAAATTGTCAGTTGAAAAATGCTTTTTGTTTTTGCGGAGGTCTGTAACATCGTAAATATATTTCATAGTACTGTATTTATCCTACTTCATAAAATAGCTATATGGTTTAGTGATATAACAATATCAAATGAAGTAATAATTAGAATAAAGAATAAAATATGTACAAAAACAGGCAGTTTAGAGGAACCAATATTTAGCAAGTTCTGCCCAAAACATTGGTGTCGTGTTATTTCTTTGGCTTAACCCACAGCTGATAGTCATAAACACATTTTCTTCACACAGTTGATTTTCTGATTTGGGAAGACGTTAAAACTGTTTTGTAAATGCAGTACTTGAAAAATGACTCAAGGCAATACAACAATGTCAAAAACAGTGTTAAGAATCCCACAAGCATTTTTTTTTTTTTACTTTTCCCAAATCACTTGAACTTCTATGACACCAGCTAATCAACGGAAAAAGATCCACGTTTGTTGCCATTTATCTCTGCCAGGAAGCAACAAAGTTACAAATGACAATCAAACACATGGGAACGTAGCGCAGAAGCAGAGTAAATCAGCATGTTTCAAGAAGGTGTTAACAGCGTTTTTGTGAAGCCCCTGAGGGAGAGCTAAGAAGAGCATTCATTAGATCACAGATCAGAAGGAGATGAGCTATTTACACACTGTCTAGCTGAACGCTGCCAAATGAAAACGAAATGTTAAAAAAGCAAGATGAAAGTATGTTATTTCCCAACTGAGTGTTTAAAAATCTTGATATCAGAAATATTTAGAAGAGGGATTGTTAGACAATGGAAAAAATGCAAGCGGGATAAAATAGGAAAGAACATACTGATAAACTTTTATGTTTCCTCACTTTCTGAATTATGTCAAACTGTAAGCCTTGTGTTGTTTTAAAACATTGGCAGGAAGATATAAGAAACAAAATCATGTAAAAAAAAAAAAAAAAAACAACCTAGGATAAAATGTGATATACAGTGTGCAGCATAAATGTTAACAAAATAAACAATGGAGAGTAAAAAATAAAAATGGCATCTATAAATGTTGATAAATGTCATACAGCAACTTCATGTCCACCTACTAAATAACTATAACTCGTCCTAAAGTATTTTATGTCTGTACACTCCATTCAAAATGTCCCACAGTAAAAAAGGTGTAAGGAATATAATAATAACAAAAATATTAATAAGTATAACTGTCAATTATACATACATTTACATAAATGAAGACTACAAAGGTTAAATATGAAATGTGTTTGATGTACATCAGTTTTGAACCATACATTTCCCTGATGGTCGCAGGAATTTATTGGGTCTTATGCAAAAAAAAATAAAAGTCATAACTGAAAGCACAGGAGCAAAAGAAAGAATATTGGAAAGGCTGCATTATGCAGTTTAAAGAGACATAGCTTCAGGCAAATTTTCCCAGTTCCAGCACCTCCTTATCATCAAGTCTGGTTAGACTGGACTGCTGACAGAGCAGCAGGAATGAAGCAATACTGGGTTGCACTGCTTAACATTTTTTAGATGAGCTGTATTTTGTTCATATTTACACTGTCTACTTAATTGGGACTCCCTAAGAGAACATATGCTATATTTCAGTGATAGCTTAATTGTAATATAATTACAAATACTGAACAATTCTTTGTGATGAAGCCTTTTAGTAACTTGGAACTTGACCTGCAACTTGCGGCTTATTTTTATCCCCTATATTATTTATAGGAAGAGTTCCCCTATCTTATATCTTATCAGCGACTGCCAAATCTCCACACACCTTTATTAGCTCAGTTGTTATCAGGTCACAAAAACAATCTAAGATACCCCCCCTTGCTAACCACACAGTTCACTTTACTTTGTGCTTAGCAAGTGCATATTTAATTACACATATTTTTCCTTAATATTTCATCATGGAAGCCAGATTATGACAGCAGGAAATGGAATGCTGGTCTACCCTCGCCTGTCCTGGTGGGGGGTCCATGTAGCGAGGGCCTCCTGTTGTTTTTTTGGGCTTGGTTCAGTTTAGCCCCAGCAGGCACAACAACTAATTGTTGGCGCCCTCCCTTTATTGTCAGCTTGATCCGACCTGACCGATGACCATCTTGTCACAAGCTAAAAGCTGTTTCCGTGAGAGAGCAATAAAACCAGAATGGTGTTAAAAACAAACAAACAAAACAAAACAAAACTTTCTCTGTTTGTCCTTTTGGGCTTTTAATATCTGCCATGGGACATGCTTGATTTAAAAAGTTAGTGACCGTTTGAAAATCAGAGTTAAAAGATCTATTTTTTTTCTAGCTCCGTATTATTACAATTCTGTTCCTAGAGAGTCACTGTTCTACAGCTTTTATATTATATAGTATTACTAATGTTGAATATTGAAGACATTTTAAAGAAAGGCCCATTCTGTAAAGCTTTTCTTGTTATTTTAAATTATAGTAGAAACATCTTTTACAGTGACTGGTCTTTCACACAAGGGCGATGACATGTCCTCTTCTCTTGAAAAAATAAAAATCTGTGCTGGCCATATTTTTGTTCATCCTCGACTCTGCAGACTTCTTAATCAACTCCCCGGGATGCCTTCTTCAGACATTCTCAAATGACTCTGCCATAGCTGGCTTCATCACAGGTAAGGATGACTCAGAGTACAGAGAGTGGACAGGACTTTGTGGCCTGGTTCCAGCGAAACCATCTCCTGATCATCATGGGAAAAAACAAAGAGCTGGTTTTGGACTTCCACAGGCATGGACTCACTACAACAACAGTGGTAAACATCCAGGAAACTGACATTGAGTTAGTTGACTCTATTAAGTACCTGGGTGCTGTCCTGAACAAACATTACTTGATTCACTGATGCTCTTTATAGGAGTCAGAGCAGACTCTACTCGCTAAGAAGACTGAGATCTTTTGGAGTGCAGGGGACGCTCCCACAGACTTTTTATGACTCTCTGGTGGCATCAACCATCTTTCATGGTGTAGTTTCTTGGAGCAGCGTATCTACAACTGAGAGGAAGCGGTTAGATAAGCTATTCAGGAAGCCCAGCTCTGCCATAGAATGCCCCCTCGACCCAATGCAGGTGGCAGGGGACTGAAGAACACTAGCAAAAAGAACATCACTGTTTGACAATGTCTCATACCCTATGCATAAAGCTTTTATGGAGCTGCCACTTTCTAGTCACACAAAGGAGTGTTCTTACAGATCCTTCCTCTCTGTAGCTGTTAGACTTTATAACCATCACTGCTCCCAACAAATTCAACACGTTCACATCCCTGCTGTAGTTTTTCAGTTTTGTTAATTCTTATCAATAGTGTTTAGGTACTTTCATATATAAATATAGACATGCTTTGTGTACATTTCTTAAAATCACCCTCCTCAGTTCCAAACTTATTTATTACTTTGAGATTTCTATTGCTAACAGCCATACATTTTTTTCTTATGTCGTATATTTGCTCTGTGCTGCTGGTACACCTGGATTTCCTCACTAATGGACAATAAAGGATCTTTATATTCTATCTTTCTTTTCTCTCTGTATAACGAAGCCTTTTCTTGTTTATATTTCACTGGTTACACTTTGAGACGCAACTTTGTGAATTGCTACAAAGTCAGTGAGTTCAGCTTAATGAGACAAGGCCAATGACCCCAAGACTATACAGAGAGAAATCATTGTGTCTGAAAATAGTTCCGACTCAGTGAGTGACATATTTATTCAAATAAACCTTCGCCCTTTTCCCCAGTAATGTGCAGGTCTTCTTTTTAATAGAGCAGTTCATAATGTACCTACTCAGTTAAAAAAAGAAGGGCAGTTAATATATATATATATATATATATATATATATATATATATATATATATATATATATATATATATATATTTATTTTGCTTTTTAATTTGCATGCCAACACACCCGTTCACTATTGAAATATCTACACGGTGTACAACATTATCAGTTAGCTATAAATGTACCATCCACTAGCTGTCAGTCAAAACATGTACTATGTAAATCAAAAAAGGAGACAAGAGCAGTCTTTCTTATAGTTCAACGAACATTGTAATATCTATCCACACTCAGCCTCAGTTTTTTTTTGTAAGTCAAAATATATATATATATATATATCATAATTTGTCATGTAGATCTTAGAAAATCAGATTATATTAATCATTCGATTTCATAGGATAATACAGAAGGACGGACCCAAAAATGACAGGGATAAGTTAAATGACCACTGAGCTAAAAGTTAAGAACATTTTAAGCACAGTAGGACACCCTGTCGCAAAGCTCAAATCTTCGGCAACTGGTTGAGTTTAATGCCTCGTAATGGCCTTCACAGTCACCAGCTGGGATGGGGTCGAGTGGGAGATTCACATCATAGATTTGTACCACAAATCTGCAGCAGCTATTTTATGCTATCATGTTAATATGAACCAAAATCTCGGATAAATCTCTGTGATGCCTTGTTGAAAAATTTAGCATCTCTAAAGATAAAAGGAGATTATGCCAGGTGCAAGCAAGGTGTACCTAATAAAGTGGCCAGCTGAGGCAGCTGCTGATAAAAATAAGCTCTGTGTGTGTGTGTGTGTGTGTGTGTGTGTGTGTGTGTGTGTGTGTGTGTGTGTGTGTGTGTGTGTGTGTGTGTGTGTGCATGAACTCATGGATGCAGAGATCAGTTCCCTGAGGAGAGTCTTTAAGTAACCAATTAGAGACCAGCATGAAATCACATGGAAGCCAAAAGGTTACAAAGACACATGGGCAGTGATTTGTCCAGTGCTCCTCAGCATTGAAAGTTTAAAATTAGGGGACAATAAACTGAAAATGAAATGGGAATGCTGAAAAATCAAATGTCAGACATTTTTTTGATGTGATAACTACTGTGTATTTTGTCATTTTTGTTTACGTTGTTTACATTTTCTTTCTGTAATTTGAAGGGGGCAGCGACCAAGTGCCCCCTATAGACATGCCGCCACCTGTGGCCGATGAGTGTCAGTTATGGTTTTCATAAAGATGCAAACAGGAGACGTATCTGTAGATACATGTTTTTTAAATAAATGTAAATGTATGTTGCAAAATACACATTTACCATGGAATCCTAAGGAACCAACTGTATAATATCTTCCTTATTGTGGTGCCTCTTTCTAACATAAATGTGAAGAACACACCAAGTGTCCCATATTATAGTATACTGCAAAGTAGTTTAGAGATAAGAATGGATTTGTCTTAATAAAACTGCAATAAAAAAAAGAAAATATAGACCAGCATAGAGGATCAGATTCAGCTCAATGGGAAAAAAAATGTGAGTTAATGATTAACAAAGTTGTTACAGGACTATATTTGCTATACTTACTAGAATTATACAATGAGCACTGATTTTGAACCAATATGAAAAAAAAACAGAGGCTGGTCAATCCTATAATAGTTATGATAATCATGACCACTGAACACCCTGTTAAATCCTTCCACAGCCATGGGGAAGAAATGTAAGACAAAGCAAGTTTATTTGTATAGCACATTTCAGTAAAAAGACAATTCAAAGTGCTGCACATTACAACTCAATAGTAGCAGTAGGTCTAGATACATTGAACAACAAACTTAATATAATGAAGTTTTAATTGTACATGAACATTGAAAGGCAAATTTTAACAAACAGGTTTTTAACCTTGATTTAAAAGATCCCAGGGTTTCAGCATGTTTACAGTCTTCTGGGAGTTTGGTCTTGAGATGCCTTTCAGGTCTGAGTCCATCACTACACCCAGATTCATGACCTAATCAGCGGTTCCTAGCCGAAGCAGCTGACGCAGTTTTCTAACTCTTGATCGCTCCTCTACTGGTCATAAAACTACTTTAGTTTTGTTTTTATTCAACTGTAAAACATTTTTCACACATCCATGCATTGATTTCTTCGAAGCATTTACTCAGCACTGAATAGGTTCATAATCACCTGGTGACATGGTGAATTAGACCTGTGTGTCGTTTGTAGTTGTTCTTATGTTGTTCTTTATGATCTGAGCTAGAGTGAACTTCTAGATATTGAATAGGAGAGAACCTCTGTCTCACACTGTAAACTGGGACAGAAAAGTTATAATATTATCTATTTTCATTTAACGTCTAACTTGAAATATGTACACATTCTCCTGTTACCCCCCGACACTAGGATGATGTGTGATTTGGCCCTTGGGTCCAACACAGAAGTGGAGAAGAGCATAAATGTAGAAAGCGTTATCGACTCAAGCTTGTTTTTTAAAGCAACTGATTAAAGATTGTTGGCTACATTGCTTTCCTGTTCTGAAGATTTTTTGGGGACCAAGTTAACCACCCACTGGTGGAAAAGCAAAGTGGCTAAATAATTATGTGCCTTCTTTGATGTCAGCTGCGTCCAATTTAACACTGTAGCTTTGTTTGCGCTCAGTCACCGCTCTCTTTGCAGTCTAGACACACATGCAGTCATTGCATGCAGAGCAGATCGCCTTCGAATATATGAACCATTTAACAATCAAAAAGCTGCTTCTGGCTTCAACTCACCAGCCAATTCTTTGTTTTACTTTCATATTTTTCTACTGCTTCTTCATAATTGATTTTGTGTACGAACTCAGAATTTTATTACCCTGTGAATCATGACCATTAAGACATCTTCATCAACCACACTGCAACGATTACAACTCACAGAAACAATAGTTAATAAAAAAAAAAACAAGTGCAGATGGAGTTAGAATACCGAGCAGTGTAAGTCCCCTTGAAAGGATTGCTGTCAAAGTTGACATTTACTTCATGCAACATGGCATATAAGATGATAAAATATACCATCATTTAAAGCAGGCAAATTTCTTTGTTACACTTGGGTACAATTATGTAAGCAAACATTTTGTAGAAGTGTAATGAGCAACACGATCCTACCACCTAATGAAATGCTCATTCCTTTAGCTGAAGCTTCTTTTGACTCCCACCCAAAAGCTATACTTATAAGAAGTGTCATCTTTAAATGTCTCTCACCTTACGTCTACCGCATCCTCCATTACTGTCATGTCAGTCTTGCATTTGGCTGACGGGTTGATGGCGAGCTCAGCGGGAGGGATGACAAAGCTCTTGCTCAGAGGAAGCCACATTCCTTCTCCCAGGGTGTATGTAAATCTGCAAGAATGCAAGAGTAGTTACAGAAGTGGGCTTTTCAAAAGTGGAAAGAATGACACCAAGGTAAAGCTTAAGGTAGGGTTACTTGCTCATGTTATTGACAACATGAGTTCATACAGTTTAAAGCTACTATTGTCTTGTGGAAACTTCAAGTCAGAAATAAATTGGGGATCTGTTTTAAAAAGCAACAATTCAGCTTTAAAAGCTTGAACATCACACAAAGGGTGTAGAGAATACGTCAAAGATTAGGCAGAACCTTAAGGCAATAGGCACGCTTTTATGATGATGTTTAAATCTTGGGATGGTGTTATAAATGGAAAAATCAAACAAAATCAAATATGACAGCAAAAACAAAGCTTGAGATCTACTGCTACGCTAAGGAATCCCAAACCGCAAAATTTAATTAGCAATAAGCTTTAGGTTAAGGATATGCCTGATGGCAGCCAAAGGCCACAGGTAGTGTATATCCCCTTTCAGATCATACTTTTTTTTTAGATCTACATGTAGAAAGTTCATGATGCAGAAAGGAGGGGTCTAAGTCAACATATTTGACCTCATTTTACAAGCAGTATATGATTAGTCATTTTTATTAATACAAAATGTGGCGACATTTTTAAATACAGAATTCGAAAAAATAAAAACATTGTTTTTCAACAGACTTAATTGACCCTTTGTGGGTTTTTGACTATTCAGCCATTGTCGCTGCCAACTTACCTCAATCCTAAAAAAATAACCAACCACTAAAACCTTAGAATTTAAACTAAAGCCTTATAATTTAAAATAATACTTTTCAAAGTTAATTTAATTTTCTCCAAAAAATAATTCATATGCATTACAAATGTTTGACTAACATAAAGATATCTTATGTTGTCTTAGAAAGCAACCCAGATTTAATTCTTTGTGGACCCAAAAATAACCAAAATGTTGTGTCGAAATTTTTTTGTTTTGTTTTTTAAGATGAATAACTGAATTGCATTTATGATTTCTAGTTAAAAATGTAAGTCGGTTTGTTGTTATTTAATTTCCCTTTAAGCTAAATTATAATGTTTGCATAAAATCATTCTTTACAAGAGGTAACACTGTGTTTATGGACGCAATGCATACTAAATGTGGATCCATGGTAAAACGGGCCAGTAAGAGTTTCCCCCGAGACAACAAACAGCAATGAATCTGTAAACAACAGATGCCTGGAACAAAGGCTTTAAAGCATTTTTTATTTGTGCGAAAATGAATATCATCAACCTCTAAAGTCATTGCAGATGAAATGTAATGCTGCAAACTTTAAGTTAAACAGTGCACGCTGATTAACATGAAATGCTTTATTAGCCCTGATGAATAATGCATGCATACTTAAGAAAAGGCGATAGTTTTTTTTTTCTTTATAAAAGGTTGAATAACCATTTTTATGCATAAAAAACACATTTCAAAAATTTTAAATTGGTCAATTTATATTTGATAAAATGCAAGCTTAGCATATGAAAAGGGCAGTGAAATCAGTGGATTGTGAGCACTACCACTCACTGCAAGACCAGAGTGATTAAACCACTACAGAAACAGAACATTCAATTATACGAAGCTAATTAATCATCTTGTTTCAAAGTTACCATTTTAAGTGGATCAAAGAACAGCTGTTTTTCAATTTAAATAAGACTTAATTGGAGGAGTTTGTTATTTCCACATTATTTCTCAGGAAGCAGTTGCCACATCTTATTTCACCTGCTCCTGTGGGACCACGTTCAGCAGTGGTGTTGAGAATCCCTGTGATGCGGAATGACGTTCAAGGGTGACCACAGGATAGGTTAGCTAGCGCTTAACAAGCCCTGCTTTATAATGGACAACTTGGGACTTGTGCACTGCTATACAACTTATTTGCTTCGCTCTAACAGAAACTGGAGGGGAAAAAACACTAAGAGTCCTCATGAGGAAACAGTTGTTGCGAGGAAAACATGTTTGCAGTCCTTAGAGGAACTCCCTGAAGTTATTACTGAGTGGAGGGCAAATTGCGTGTTTGAATGCTTACTCTCAGCATTTATCTTCACTATTTGTACCACTTCATAATATTTCATGTAATAATAATCTTGGTAAATGATAATAGTTGCTTAAGCAAACAAGCATTTGGATGCAGAGCTCATGAAAAGCTGGCTTCAAGCATAGATAAAGCGCTGAATTGCTAGATAAAAAGAGCTAAAGACTAAAATTGGTTAAATTAGGATGGATAGCTGGTTGAGAACACACTGAGGACAAAACTTTAGAACCTTCAGCTTTGCAGTAAAGGGCCAATTTGAGAGAACATGCCAACAGGGAAGGCAATCTTTTAAAGTCTTTTATTAAGCTTTAGGCCATCCTCTTCCATCTATTCCTGCCAAAAAGTGCTAACAGTCAGAGTGGTCCTAATGAGCTAGAAAAGGTAGCCCTCTCTTGCAATGCAAGCTCTGTAACAGAAAAGAAGGTTCTGTTGTTTTTATTGCTGCTTTGTCAGGAAGGATTAATGTGATAAATACAATAGCACAGCTACTGGGAAGCTCCTCATTCCATGACTGTAAACACAAAAACCTATGAACAGTGTTAGTGCAGACAACACATATATTAACGTTCTAATTCCACCAAATTATTATTTTTGTTCTTTCTTGCATTTTAGCAAGGCTGATAACCTGTCTAGGGTGTACCCTGCCTCTTGCTCAAAGATCTCTGGAGATAGGTACCAGTGCCCTCTGTAGTTGTAATGCTGGACAAGATGGTAGGATAGTTACTTGAGATTTGTTGTTTTAACTTAAACACAATAAATAGATATTTAAGTATCTACAAATATGTAGAGCCACAGCTATAGCCAAAGCAGATAATTACTGTTCAAGAAATCAGACAATGAACAGGACTTTAAACCTGTCTCATTTCTAAATATCGAACATTATCCAATCAAGTCAATGAGTAACAGCACACATTATGTGCATGGCCCCAGCTAACTTATCATGCTTTGACCTGGATTCCACTGTCATTAATAAGTAAGATGGGAAAAAAAAACCAAAGGTTGATCATAAATTAGAGACTTGTGGTCAACATCATTTACTGTACATCATTGTGAAGCTGAAAGTGTGGGGAGCGTGTTTTTGTGATTTAACACAAAAAGTAGTCTGAATAATGAAAACAAGCTAAAAGCTTCCTGTAAAAGCAAACAATAGCTAAAATTACAATCCGAAAGCTCCAGTTCATTTTCGCAAGGTCAGCGTACCAGCATACTTTTTGCTTTTTATCTTTGGGAAATACACACCCAAAATAATGTCTGACATCTTCATGTATCTTAGTGGGTATCCAAGTATGCAAACACTTGCATGTATAGTACCTTGCAAAAGTAACTATCCCCTTGGTGAATACCTTTGCAATGCTGTGCAATCTAAGTGTCAAACACCTTTTCTGAAAGGTCCGTGAAGCTACAACACCACTAAGCAAGAGGCATCACAACATGTAGACCAGGGAGCTCTCCAAACAAGTCCAATACAAGTCAGGGTGGGTTTACAAAAATATCCAAATCTTTGATGTTCCGCCGGAGCACTATCAAGCTCATCATCTTCAGACGGAAAGCACCTGGTACCACAGAAAACCTGCCAAGAGAGGGCTGACCTCCAGAACTCACAGACCCCAAATGAGTTGCAGCGCACCACAGCAGAGACGAAAAGATATGTCCATAGGACCACCATAAGCTGTCATAGAGCTGTATGGAAGAGTGGCCATATAAAAGCCATTACCTGGTGTTGAAAATAAGACGGCACATTTTGAGCTTGGAAAAGAAGCATTTGGACAACTACCCAAATGTATGAAGGTAGGGGCTCTGGTCAGATGATACTAAAATCGAACTGTTCAGCCACCAAGGAAAACACTATGTCGGGCAGAAACAGTGAAACATGGTGGTGGCAGCATCATGCTGTGATGGTCTGAGTGGAGGGAAAGATGGATGGTGCTAAATACAGGGATCTACTTGAGCAGAACCTGTGTTAGTCTGCCTGGGATTTCAGACTGGGATGGAGGTTCACCTTCCAGCAGGACAACGACCTGCAGCATACTGCTAAAACAACAATTGATTGGTTTAAGGAGAAACAATTAAATGGATTGGAATGGCCTATTGAATTGGACTGAAGTCTGTTATTTCGCCGTCGCCTCACAAAGATAATACATCTTCAAAGTTTTAGGTATGTTCTGCAAAATAAATTGTGCAAAGTGTCAAAGAATCCATTTTAATTTATGGTTGTGAGGTAACAAAACATGAAACATGAAAAGTTAAAGTGTAAACTATACTTTTGGATCCCAGATATGAGATTGCTTTAAGTTTCGACACACAAGGCAACATGAAGTTTTTGCCTTGATGTTTCAACAGGAACAATGTTTAAGCTTCCCCATCAGGTTGGTTGAAAACAGAGTTAAGAGTAACGGCGTTATTCTTTCAGTAACGGAGTAATCCAATCACTTTTCTCATTTCAGGAACGCCATTACTTAGAATTTGATGCAGTGTGTTACTACAACTTGATAAGTTAGAGCGACTTTGCGTAAGAGCACACTTTCTACTCCATGAGATTTTTATTTTTTTTATTGTAGAGAGAAAGTGGTGGATGGGTAGGGGGGAGCAACATAGAGGCATACGTGACGGGTGGGTGTTCACCATGCATTGCGTACACAGTAGAGCAACAGCAAGAGACACACACTGCAATGCAGACGAGCCTTGAAAATTCTAAGAAGCTGAAAGCATGGGCACTACTTTATGTTCACTCATTTCAGAGGCAAAAAGGTGCATGTGCAGGATGGATAGATAAATAAATGAATAGAGAAACAGTCACAGTATTTCAGTACATGTTATTTGATGATGGTACCATTGAATGTATAATGTAGTTAGAGTGAAGTAAGTGTTGTGAAGTTCTTCTTACCTGAAAATGCGATCAGAGGGCTGTTCTCCCATGACAAGATCAAAACCACGCTGGAAGATGGTGTAAGGCCAGGGACTTGCCGAACGGAAAAAAATAGATCAGAGACAAAGACAACAAAGAGAGGAGAGAGTAAAACTGATTATTAGAATCAAAGCGGGAGAAGTGCTAATTTTTTTTTTTTGAATACCCATCCTCCTAATCCAAACTTTCCACAATCTCAAGACACATTTCTATGTCTATCTTGGCAATATTCCTGCCTTCCGCAGCTTCACAATTCACAAGCAGTAATACAGTGTGCTATGTGTAAATAAGCAGGCTGTAAATGTGTTTTGCTGGAGCTGACATAAAATGTGACTTTGCCTCATATCTATTTACCAGGGGAGTGGATAAGAGACGATGACAGGATGAAACAGAACAAGGGAGACGCACAGCAAAAGACAGATACAGATGTAGATGGAAGCAGAAAAAGCTGGGGAAAAAAATATGAAGGGACAAGCGGTGAGAGTGAGAAAAACATTGTGGGAATGAGACAGATGCCAAGAGGCAGAAGTGAGAGAGGGAGAATGATAGAGATTAATGGGGAGTGGCAGCTCTGGGACTTAACAGTCTACAAAGAGAAAGCGCAAAAGAGGGAAGTGACAGGGGCCCGATGTCGTTTGGAGAAAACTCCTTCACCACTGTAAGCAAAAAGAACATCAGTAAGAAGGGGGGAGCGGTTTCCATGCCATGGGCTACGATCATTAAACATTTAAGTCACCCATGGGTGCCCACACTCTGTTACACAGTGACAAGGACATAGGAAGAAGACCAGGGGATTGAAAACCAGAGATGCACAGTTGGGTTAGCTGAAGGAAATAAAAAAATAAAAAAAATACATGGCATGAATACAGTCAGAACATAAAGGAAAATGCCTACTCTGCCTGCTGGAAGCTGTTGCTGTGTAAGAAATTAGCAAATGCTATTCTTTCCATTGCCACATTTATTCTTGTTGAGGCATTTTAAGTGGCTCCAGAACTCTGTGGCAATCCACAATATAAAAAAGAAAGGAAGCCAAATGGGGTATTTAGTTAGTCTATTACATTTCTTAAAAGGTATCCTGTGGAGTTTACTGCCACAAGTGATTTTATTTTTTACAAGTGACTCTCTTAGTGTTGCATTGCAGGTCGCTATTGGTTCTGTGTATGTGCAAAAAGGAAACCACATAGAAAAAAAGCTCTGAATGTTTTTTCAGATATTCCCTGTGTTCTAATGTGTGAGATTTCAATAAATCTGGATAAACAGTAATGTATGGATGAAAAGCATCATTACTGATAAACTATTTTATTTGTTGATTTATGACAGACAAAGTATCCCTTTAATAAGGTGTTTCAAACCTTGCCTGGGATATTTCTGGATTGAAGAGGCAATGGAGGTTGAAGTTGATCCGCTGTTCTCAGGCTTCTGAGTCAGCAACCAAGGTAGTGATAAAGCCATTTATTTGCTATTGCACTGTTTCTTGTGTTGCCATGAATGTTGATTTATGTAAAAATTAAAAAAATAAAATCAAACCAATTTTTTGGAACATCGGTGGTCTCATGCAGAAAAGCGTGCACAGTTTTCTTGATAAAAGTTGGTGGTAGCAATAAACTTTGAAACTTGCAACGCACAAAAAAAAAATATCCAAATGTCCAATAAATGCCCCATCCATGAGGAGCAGAGATTTTTTTTGTGAAGCAGAAACAGTCCCTCTGACCTTCTTCTGTCTCCTAAGATCAACCGGCACCATTTACTGGCAGGGCTTTCCCACCAGATGTTTTCTATTAACCTAGCAAGCCAGGTTGATAATTTTTAGCATTTGTATTGAACCTGTTCACGGAAAAGAGGGACATTCAGCAGAACTTTCCCAGCAGATTGGGTGAAGCGGCACCTAGTGCCCGCCTACCAAAAGTTGCTTTTTGACGATCACCGTATCAAAATAAAATGTCGTAAGCAACATGCGCTATGAGAAACTAGAACAAGTTACACTGGTCAAGGCAGGCTTATTTGGATAGTGACCCTGATGTCATCATGCCATTGAGTGATTTTTGTAATTTTTGCCACACGAACATGTGGATCACAGGCACCTTAAGCAACACTACGGCAACTTTTGAACCAAGTTGAATGCCTAATGAGAAAACCATGTTAGGAAGATTAGCAGACATTGGGTGCCACTTATTAAAGGAAGATAAGTCTAAGTCGAAGCGGATATATCCCGCCTTAAACCATAATACTGCAACATGATTGGCCGACTCGTGCTGGAGTCGCTTCTTGAACGGTTGTGGCAGTAGTGGGACAAGATAGATTCTCATGTGTTTGTAAACGCACAAATACTGCTATAATTCATCTTGCAGGCAAGGTTAGCATTCTATGATGCTTTCAAGTTCTTAGACATGATCTTTGTCTGCCGGAGGTGTAATGGTTTTAATTTATCACAGTCATAAAACTTCCTAATTAAAAACTTGTAACAGGTAATAATGAGTTATACAAACACTTTGACATGCACTCTCATTCTTAGGAATACTGTTGAAATTGTGGTAAATGGTAAATGTGTTTTAATTGTATAGCGCTTTAACTAGTCCGACGACCCCAAAGTGCTCTATACTACAGTCAGTTATTCACACATTCACACCCTGACGGTGGTGAGCTATGTTAGCAGCCACAGCTGCCCTGGAGCAGACTGACAGAGGCGAGGCTGTTGTACATCAGCGCTACTGAAACCTCTGACCACCGCTAGCAGGCAATATGGATGAAGTGTCTTGCCCAAGGACACTACAACTGAGACAGTCGGAGCAGGGGATCAAACCAGCAACCCGCTAATTGCAGGATGAACTCCCGAACTCCTGCGCCACTGTCATAGATATACCCACATAAGGCTTTGGTGAATCTGTAGTTCTGTTTCCTTCTCCTTATATTGTGGGCCAATGGTCACATCACACCTCATTTTGATTTATTGAAGCAATGTAATAAATCTTGGTTAGATGAGGAGGATGACTCCTTTGTTGTCCCAATGTATCACCCTGACATGGTAATGAGCATTGACAAATCATCACAAGGCAATTATCATAACTTACCCCTGATTAGGCCCCCACTCACTGCGGATGCAAAGATGTTTGTGGACTGGGTCCTTCATGTAGCCGTCAAGGCAAAGGCATTCTCCTGAAAACACAAAGGAGGTTCTTCAATCATGTGTTCATTATATTCAAGCCTTTTTCAATTCACCAAAAATTCCCCACTCCTCTTTTGTTTTACTCCAATGATGATCCTCTTGAGGCAATTAGAGCACTCATGATCATCTCTTATTTTTAACGAGGTAGTCAACATTGTTCAAATAACGCTTACAGTTTTCTCGCAGGAGCATGTGAAAGCAAATTTTTCTTTACAATGCAGCTGCTCTCAAAGTGCTGAAAAATGGCCAGTAGGTAATAAAGAGCATGCAGATCAAACAGAAAAAAACAGAAGCTAACCCCACTTAAAGGCATTTTGTGGTTACCTCCAATGCTTGTAAACAATGCAACAGCACACCAAATGCAGCCCAATGGCTGGCAACGGTGAACAAGGAGTAGGCAAAACGTAATTTGGATGAAGCTGCTATTGAGATAAAATGACAGAAGTAAGCAGATAATAAACAAAATGACCATCCTAATACCTGTATTAAGGCTATAGGCTTATACATTATAAGCTTTGGTGCAGCTGAACCCATATAGTTACAACCATATGTTCTTGAGGACAGGGCTGACAAGTTCTGTAATGTGGACTGCTGCTGGGTGCAATGTGTTTGTGCAACCTGGTTTACTGACATTACTAGTTGTGTGAATGTAGATAGGGACCTATCTACTTTTCCTGCTATACTTTCATTCACAACATTTGATTTTGACTGAAAACTGACAATCCAAGACATGAGTGTCTGCTTTTATAAAGCCTCCAAAGTTTAGGATATGACTCGGTATATATTTACATTCACCACTATGTCTGTACAATCTGTTCAGGGTTACTTTTGCTCTTTCTATGGTAAAATAGGGAGTGTTACAATAAAAAAAAACAGCCAAGATCTCCCCAATATTCACTTTAAAGCCAAGTCAGTAATAAAGCCATCTTTTGGTCAACATTTTATGTATTTGTTAAATAATTTTTGAAACCGCTTAGTGGTAAGTAGTGCAAGGCGTTTAACTATTTTGTTACATTCCAACCAGTAACAATGTATAGATGTTTGTTCAATGCACACATCTAACACATGTATTGTAATGGAGAGCTGTAAATTATCTTTACATGAACAAAATAGTGCAGTGAGTTGATCTGGACCCTCTATTGACAGGCATTGAAGGTGTGGGAGGTGTTGCTGCAAGGTATGCAAAGTAATTCAAATGAACAGCTTTTGTTAACAGCCCCTGGCTGAAAGCTGATTCTAAAGAAACTTTGAGGCTTGTTTTCTCACTAATCTTCTTTGCAGAGTACCAACATTCACCAGATGTCACTGTGGAGCTCTGTGTTCACAATAATCAATGGGACAAGGTTGTTCTTTATAGAGTATTATTGTAAAAAAAAAACAATAACAACAAAAAAAAAACACAGAATACCTTTACCAATAAAGTTCTGTTAGAAACATCTGTGTCTATATATCTAAGTCTGCCAGAAAACTGACAAGCTCAGTAAGGTAAATCCTCTTGAGGCGCCTTGTGGGGTCGGTCCACCAACGTTTGTTTAAATAACGAACATCTAAAATCACAGCGCGCATGCCCAACTCTTTCTCGCCCATGGCTTTCTCAGAAGAAAGCCGTGGGGCACAAATCCTCTGGCCCCAATCTCGGATTGTCCAATCAAAATGCTGGAAATGCACACGTTACGTTTACATTCTGCCGGATAGTGTGCAAAAATCTAGTATCGGTTATCTATCTATCGATCGATCGATAGATAGATAGATAGATAGATAGATAGATAGATAGATAGATAGATAGATAGATAGATAGATAGATAGATAGATAGATACATACATACATACATACATACATACATATATATATATATATATATATATATATATATATATATATATATATATATATATATATATCAGGATGCTTTACAAAAAATACAAGGTTAAAAATGGAAGAAAACTGCTTCATGAGACATTGCATAAAAATAGACAAATAGTGGAATGTATTCAAACACTCATTAGTGATCAGCCAAGCATTTAATTATTGAGCCAAAAAAGCTGCAGTAAACAATTATGTCCTCAATAACTGCTGCTGAAGCTTTTTTTCATGACCCCATGTGGGATTGCTGGACTGGACATAAAGATCAAGCGATGCTTGTTAAAAAAGAAAAAAAAAACAACTCCTGAACATTCAATATCTCTCCAGAGGGAGAAAAACAATATTCATGCTCTGTGTTGGTTTTGTGCTGATAAGTGAAACCTGTTAACAGAGAATAGCATCACCTATTGTTGTGCTGTCAGCTCCCAGGAGAAAAGCACTGACTTAACTCAGTATGATTGATGGGGTCTCACCCCTGGTTTAGAAAGGTTATCCATGGATAACATGTTTAACATGCTATTTTGTTGCTCAATGGGAGGCAAGTGAGGAGCACAGGACCAGGGCTTTTATATACCCACGCTAATGGAAAGGTCAACTGTCAGTTTATGCCACAAGTTTATTTTTAGTGGTCCTACTACTTAAAACAGTGAATAAAAAGGAAATGACTGAGACAGATCATGGTTCAATATATTTTATCTAACATTGGTCATTAATAGGAAACACTTGTATTCTAAAGAATAACTTTCTGCTTTAGTGCTTTTCTCTTAGAATATTTGGTAGGTGAATATGAAAAAAAAAGTCCCAGATTCAAGATGCAATAAGCCAGGCATCTTAAGGGTTTCCAACAGCAAACGGATCACCATACTGTCTGCACTTTTAGGAATGTTTTTTTTTTTTCATCATTTTCTTTTGGTATTATTTTCCTCTCACTATGACAGCATATACCTGCTGTTTTGCAGCAGGTATATGCTGTTTTAGTCATTTTCTAAATCAGGATTTACCGCGGCAGAAAACACAGCGGGAGGTGACTCTCCATTTCAAGTGACGGCTTCTCTACATTCATCATCAGATATACACCAAATGAAGGAGTTCATATTCCGGTGAAACTACATTAAATATTGTTTTAAAGTATTTAGCAATTTATCATAAAATTCATAGTGTAAACTCTCAGGTTGGATTTTTTTTCACTTATTCTTGCAATGGTTTTTTAATACTACTATTGTTTTTCCATCAGCCATGGTTTAAAGACTCCTTAGCTAGTTGTATTCTTTACAGTTTTGTTTAATGTCCCCAGCATACCAAGTGAGCATTAATATATTATATTTAGGTCAACATTTGGAAAACTTGAAATTAGATGAATTATTGTAAAAAAAAAAAAAAAAAAAAATCCTAAATCGGGTGTTATATATTTTTTATTTAAGATTCACAGATTAACCAAAATGCAGTTTTAAATTTTAGACAGGTATAGGTTAAGGTTTAATACTCTTGCTAATTCTTAGACTAATTAATTTGATTGTGTACCTGATGATCAAATAAATAGGAAAAAAAGTACCGCTAAAATAAGTTACATCATAAAGGCTGTTTACAGCAGCTGCATTATTTCAGTGTGTTCACCTTTCCATTCGTGCATAACATTATTGATTATTTTATGGTCACCTGGATTAAAGCATTGCTGCTCTGGTATATGGGCATAAATAAATAAGTAAATAAGTTAAATGTTTTTATAACACACTTTGCAAAGGCACGCAAAGTGTTGTACAAGAATGGAATTTGACAGAAAGTCCAGTCAAAAGTATCCAAAATTAACTTAGTCATACAAAAATAGCTTTTAACAATTTTTAACAGTGTCCACAGAGTCAAATAAACAAAGTTATAATAGTCCGGGTCCATGAACTAAAAGGCTCTTCCAACTTTTTTAAATTTTGTAAAAAGAACAACTTAGCAGATTCGGAACATGCCGTTAAAAACTATGGGCAGCAATGACTTCAATTTCAAGGAAGGATCAATGTTTTTGAGTCTGGCCGACCAGAACTCAATAGGTGAGTGAACGAAGTTAAAGCTGGATTCTAAACTCTGTTGGGAGCCAGGGTGAAGAAAATAAAATGGGAGTGATTTCAGTACACATTTGAAATTGTGTTAGTCTGGCAGCAGCATAATGAGTAGCTTGGAGACATCAATGAGATAATTTGCATAGGCCAGTAAACAAGCCATAGGACCATAAACTGAATGTTACGGCAATGTTATATAACCACCATGAAACTGGAAAGTATTTATTCAAAGTTAAAATCGTCTATATGACTGGATTGCATTGATTGGATTCATTTATTTGAATATATATTTTATGGATACGAAATGGATCTATTCGTCTTTTAATTCTTGTTATTAATGTGCATTGAGATGACATTTGTTTTAAATTGATATAAAGTGTATTGAACTCCATTTTATCATCTACATATAATTATACCAATGAATAAAGGACTTCTTTTTTTAATTCTGCAAAGGACACAATATTCTGAGTGATTACAGGGCAACAGTGGCGCAGGAGTTAGGGAGTTTGTCGAGCAATTGACAGTTTGATGCCCTCGCTCCGACCGTCGGCCGTTTTGTCCTCTGAATATGTTAATAAAAATGTTACTGCACTGTAACACTTTAGCTAATTCTAGTTGGAATAGTTAAAGTGCTAGGAAAGTACAAGCCATTTATCGTTTTTACCCTTTGCAGTAAAAAATGGGCTCAGGTAGTATTGATGTGAGTCCATGAAAAAGCAAAACAAAAATCAAAGCTTTACAATTTGAAAGTTGAAAACATACTGAAGATGTTTTTTTTTTGTCATATTTGGTTGCTTACATATATACATCACAAATATGTGACACATATTGTGGTGAAAATTATTAATCAAACCACATAACAACCCCTGCTATATCTCAGAATACTGTTTCAGAAAAAGGAGACGATGCTCAGAGAAAGGCACAGATTGGTTGTGTTGACAATAGAGTTCTTAGCTTTAGAGCTGCATGTAAATAATTTTCTTAACTTATGAAATCTACAATGACAACTACACACCTGTCATCTTTATATCAGTTAGCAGAGGATTCAAATAAGTACACAAAGCCAACTGCAGCCATGCAGAAAACATTTCATCATAGCCATCACTATCAGTATACAAAAACATGTATATCCAGTGTACCCACACATATTTTAAATTAAGTTTACTGTTTGGAGGATAAAAAAAAAAGAGTCTGGCTGCACTCAGGATGTCTTCTTGCTAGATTGGCCACTTTTTACCGGAGCTTTGAACTTTACAAAGGCAGTGTCCAAATTTAAGTTAGGGTGAGAGACAGCATGACTGACTGACTTTGTGTATACATTTTAATTCTACTCAGTTTGTGCATGCTCCAGCAAATCAGTACAGGGATGCGGTATTAGTGTTCCTCCCTGTCTCTCTCCTAGACATAGACTGACTGGGCTTTTACTGCAACTAACATTATGTGCTCTCTTTCACCATATGGACCTGAAACTGTCCCAAAGCCAATCTGCTTATTTGTGGTTCTTTCCTACATGAAGCCACTAACGGAACTACTACTGATATTGAATTTTAGCTTTTTAGCTTTTTCTTTAACATCAAAGTTTTTTTAAGTCAGTTCTTCTGTTTCTTTTTTTCGTATGATTCGTCTTCTCAAACTCCCAGCCAGCTGTGACTGATAGCCACTCACACTGAGCCTGGTTCAGCTAAGAGTTTCTTCATGTTAAAGGGGAGTTTTCCTTTCCACTGTCGCAACATGCATGCTAAGTATGATCGGTTTGGAATATACTTGATGTGGAATCTATATGATTGGACAGAACTGATGTTTTTGTAACATGCCTTCAGACAGCATTTGTTGTGAATTGGAGCTATATGAACAAGCTGAATTGAATTTCGACTTTGCTTTGTTTAACTCTTTTCATGCTGCATTCAAGTTATTCAATTATTGTAAGGTGTCCAAAAATAAAAGTAAACATGCTTTGATGTTTAAAATTATTTTGTAATTAGCATAGGCTTGGCTGTGACTACACTGTCTATCCTGACTGTGCATCATTACAGATGCTAACATCTAGAGATGTACCCTGAATGAAATAAATTTGAATGAAAGATTTTCAGTGCAAAGGAAGGTCGGGACACACACACACCAAATATTCCACAAATTGGAAATCATTGTTGAACAAAAGAAGGCAAGGTTGACTGATACTTTAATGTAACTCAGGTAGGACTATATTTAATGGTCTTTGTATTTTTGCATTTAACACAAGATAACTGCTAGAAAGTAAGTGCCATAGTAATCAGAGCACAGTATTTGTGTAAAACAAATAGCTGTTCAAAGTGGCTCATAGTAGTTTCATGTACTTTATAGTCCACTGGCATTAGGTTGACTGTTTTTTAAGATGTCTTTGACTCTCGCTGCTGTGTTCTGCCCGGTTTGTTTCATCTTTACAATTACTCGTCAGCGGCACAATGTCCTGGATGAGCATTTTAATTCATAACGTTGCTAAAGAGACAAAAAAAGGATAGTATCTGCTAATCAGATGCCATTTCTTCAGGTCATCCTCCACTCTTTCAACGATGAACGTGTGGCTAGGATTATATTATCAGAATTAAAATGCAAAAGGTGAAGCTTCATTCTGTATTTGCTGTGGAAGATATTGTTTTCATGTCAGAATGCTGGTATGAAAGTCATCCACATAACTCATACAAACCATTGTGGATTTTATGAGTAAAGTATTTACAAACATATGCATACTAATGTATTGCTGAGCCAGATGAACCAACCAAAACATTTAGACTATTAAGGGAGATTCATTGTCAATGGTATTCATTCCACACTTGCAAAGTTGCTAAGGACCCAAGTGGAGACGCTGACTGAGGTAATGGAATACTTTAATAAAAATAAAAGAAGTCAAACACAGGAGAAACAGGTCCAGGAACAAGGGCAATAACACAGAACAAATAACAAGCAGTCAACCAGGGTAAAGACATAATTGGATAATTCAGCAGTGAACAATGAGATCCAATGAGCATATATGCTGAGGGACAAGTGGAAAATGACAAAGTTGGTGTGATAATCAGTGGATAACGGGGGCAAACTAAGGCAGAAAGTAATCCTGGTAGCTAAGGGAGGGAGACTAGTTAATATTGGAAGTTAAGCTAAGACACACAGAGACTTTTTTTTTACCAAGGCCAAAGACAAACACTAAACAAACCCAAATGCTCAAAGAACTGAACATGAAAATAAAACAAAATATCCACAAGGAATAAACTAATAAGGCAGTGTCTGTGGAAACACAATAAACAGCAGGGTAATGATGAAAACAAACACAATATAAACCTAAAAGTTAAAACCGAAGGATAATGACAATCACTGTGTTAGATGCCATTGAAAGACTGTCATAAGGGCCTACCGGTGGCGCAGGGGTGTACGGCATGTTACCCATGTACGGAGGCCTTAGTCCATCCCCGGTTCAACTCTGGCCTGGTGCCCTTTGTCACATGTCTTCCCTTACTCTCTCAGACCCCTTCCTGTCAGCTTACTTTCAATAATAAAAGCCACTACTCCCACAAAATAAAAAATATGCTATTAGAAACTTTCAAAAGTGTAGTTTTAGTACGGCACTGTTTTCAAAAGCCAAACTGAAATAGCCCTCAGATCTTTGGTACTCTACTGTTTATAAAATGGATCTGAATTTATTCTACCACTTTGTCTAATACTATACTACCAAAAGTTTTATTTTATTTTATGGACAAACAACAGAGTTAGCGATAAGCTAAAAGGTTCAATAACCAGGACTATTGTAACACGTGAGAACTAGAATTGCTGTGCAGCTGCTGAAAAATACTAATTGTCTCATCTTGCTTAAACAGATAACATTAGTCTCTCAGACAGAGATTCTCAGTTCAAACTGGTTTTACACTTGCAAGGTGTTATCTTCCTTAATTGCTCAAAATGCTGAAAGTGAGCCAATATTTTGGGATTCACATTTTTCCCCCTGAATTCTTTTCATTCTCTGTTTCATTCCTGGCTGTATTTCGGTCAGCCAGGCCAGGCATTATGCAGGGTAAACTTTAAAAATTCTAGAATGTATGCACTCTTTTGTGAGATCCAATAACTATGCGAGAAGTCTACGCTTCTGCATTTGCCATTGTGTCACTTGGGTGCAAAATGATTCAGCTCATCAAGCAGATGTACACATGGATCCATTATGGAGTCACATTTATCTAGTCAGAATGGGATGATGTGGTAACACACGTCTCCAAAGGCACAAAGTATCCGTATGTATTTTTTAAAAGTGCCACACGAGCTCCAGAGTAGACAGAGAGAGTAAAGGAATATGGTAAAAAACAGCCTGTAAACATCAATGCCCAAAGCATCCAGGTTTAGAGTTCTGCAAGAAGGGACCAGGCCTGCAATGAAGCATCTGCTGCTTCTTTCAATGTCGTGCAGGAGCAGCACTGATATGTCACAACCCATCCCTGTTTTCATCTGTATTTCCTGCAGCAGAAATGAGGACTGGATTTAAGTTTTTACAATCTTTTTGGAGCCCACACATACTTTTACACACTTCCATGTGTGTAGGGGTGCAGATCTTAAACAGAGTGAGGAACACTATCTTCAATTTAATTTCAAGCATTACATTTAGGCTTATGGAGTGTCAAAAGAAAAGGAGAATATTACAGAATGCATTTCCTAAATTTAAACTTACATTAGAAAACAGCTTTGTGTTTGTTTCAAAGCCTAAACATGCAGCTTTTTGTGGGAAACTAAAGGCCAACGAAGCAGTACTGAACTCATTGTGGATTGTGGACAATCTAAACACACAGAGGCTACTATCCTTAAGAAATTCCTTAGCAGGTGTCTGCAATGTGGTAGAGTGTGCTGGAGTGGAGTGTGCTTTGTATGTGGGTGCTGGGGGTAGTAACTATAACTGAAAGCACTCAAGGTGTTTTCATTAAATGGCACCCAGATGCTCAATGAAACTTCATGTATAAGTGGTTGCTAAGTGATTATATGAGTTTAAATACAGCAGTCATCTAATTATTAAGACTAAACTTCATGTTTTGTTAGTTTTCACAGTAGAATTGGATGGCTCGAGTATGCAGTAACAGATCATACATCTTATTCATATATCATGTGAAGAAGTGAGGGCAGTGTATGTCTATATATAAACCTTTATTTTTTCATATATCCACTAATTAAGATATATAAAATCTCTTTTCACAGAGGGACCTGCCGAGTAAGGCCAATGTGTTTGGGGAAAGGAAACTAAATGCAATAAGAATTAGACATTCATTTCAAGATTTATTTATTCCTAGGTCTCAGAATTTTTTCCGCATTGCCCATGATAGATTTGGTCAGGTAGATATTGAATAAAACCAAAGGAGGTATTTCTTTTGTTCTAACCTGAAAATCTTTCCTGATTTTCTGAGAGAAACATTACCTAGACCTCTCTAAGAAATCATGTAAAATTATGCATCATGAATCATGCTACGTCATGAAAGTTTAAGATGCATACAAATAAAGGCAATTAATTTTTCACATTATCATTTTTCACATTTCATAAGTGTCTAAAGCCAACTCAAGCCAAAACACTAAAACATCAGGTCAGTGTAACGATCAGAGGCAGGGGATCCAGAATTCAGCCAGACCAGCAGAGGTTCAGATTGGGTTCTTTATTAACAAAAATCAAAGACTGGGGCAAAAACCAAAAAGCAGGATGAAACAGGATGGCTCAGATCTTTGGAGAAAAACAGGGTCAAAATCCATAAGCAAAAAACAAGAACAGTATAGTGCTGGAGAAGACCCACCCATCAACTCAACAAGATGACGTGGCACTAATGTCTGGTCTCAACTGTTTATATGGAGGTGGAAACAGGTGAAAACCAGTCAGAGGTAATTGCTGGAGGGGTGGAGTTAAGCATATGTGCGGAGTAAGTAATCAGGCCAGACATCAGTGCCGAGGCCCAAAGCAAGAACTCGGGAACAGACCAGGGGCCCGTTCTTCGTACGTCGCTAACTCAGTTAGCTGGATTAAATTGTTGACGATTTGGCATTATCTTGGATTGCTCGCGAGCAGGCTTTTTTCATGTAAACAGGATTAGATTGCAGCTTTATAAGTGGAGGAGATAGAGAAGTCTGTCGTATCCATGTCCATTTTTACGACTGCAACCCGTTGCGGAAGGTGCAAGAATCATTTTAGAGCTTTTCAAATTAATTGCGTATTGTGCAATAGAGAGGATCCTTTAGTGCAGAACGACAGTGTTTGTAGAGAGATTTTTCTTGGTGGCTATTATAAACAGACAAACACATCATTTAACAGTGGCTTTTAAAGACAAAAAAGTGGTGTTAGAGCCATAAATCTAAAATATTTAAGTTATTTGTATGATGGTTTGCTTTTTATTTTTACCATATTCAGTAAGAAGATTTGTTCAGACCATTTTATTGTGAAGTTTAGTTTTACTTTGAAAGGCTTGCTTCCAGTCGGGCCATATATTGTATTAGAAAAAACTATGGATGGATTATCTAGACAGGGAGCAATAAAGTTTTACTGTGTAAACTGTATGACTTAGAAAAGGAAGAACTTCATTTTTTCTAGATAAAGAATTTTTTTTTTTTGTTAAAATTCCCAGTTTGCACGCGTCCTTTACTTCAAGTGTCTAAAGAATGACACTGCAATTTGGATCTCTTGACATAACAAGTGCCTTTTTCAAATAAAGTATAATAATTAAAGGCTACCATTTTGTAGAATATTCTTGTATTTCACTTTTACTTGTCCCCATGTTCTAGTGGCTCCCGTGGAGGCTCTGATATACAAAGTAAATGTGAAATTATTAAAATGCAAAAATTCATACTGTAGAAAGTGATAGAAACATCTAACATGGACAGTATTTATGCATTTAATTTGTCTGCTACTTTTTGCCAGCCCTCTCTCCTGGCTTTAACAGACTTTGAGGTGTTCCTTGTTGTTTTAATTAATGACTCAAATTCGGCATAACTTTCCATTAAAAGCTCGTGTTCTGCTTGGGAGAAAAACTGTGGGCGTTCTTTGGCCATGCTGAACAGCCAATAGCAGCGTTGCTGATCATTGTTTCTACTATCGATACATTCCCATTTTAAACAAACGCATGAACGCGCAGTTGTCTCAGATAATTCAATCCAGCCATACTAATCATAAACAACAGGTGTGTTCAAAGAACCCAATTAGCCGGATCATGATTAGCCGGATGAAATCATCTTGGATGTGTCATTTGGGCCTCAGCACCCAAACCTAAACAATAACTGCACAAAACAGGAACAAAAGAAAACTCAAAACAGACAAAACTAAACAGAGGCAGAAGACAAACTATTACAGTCAGTCAACAGTCTGCTATTATTTCCTGCAGATACATACCGTCTTTTTTGGAATTTCTGACACACTTAAAATCCTTAAATTTCCAAAAAAAAATGAAAAATTGTGGTGCGCTTTATAATCCGGCGGGTCAAATTCAGTTTATCAACGTTTATCATATCTAATAACCAGATATGTTCTGATCTGATCCCTTTTATTGCCTCAGGGTCTCTATTGATCTAACTAGTCTAGGTTTTTGCTAATAGCTTCAGTGTTGTTCAACCTTTACAATTTTTGTTTAAATCAAAACAAAACTGTATTGCTTGCAGTACCTTGCTAATTATCTGTCTTTGTACTTAATCTGCAAACTATGCCAAGACAGCTAAAAAAAATACTTCAGAAATTTGATGGCTAGCAAAGCAAAGTGCCAAGTTTATAAACAAAAAATAAATTACCTATCAGCACATTTAACGAGAACCATGCTGAAATAATATGTAAAAAACATGCCAGCAGAAGCCAAGTGCTTCAGCAAACTACTAAGAAAAAACATCATTAGTCAGAGCAAGACATGAGTTTATTGAAGACTATCTGTATTTGTAGAGTCAAACATCTTTGAACATGAAAAATGCTGTCCTACAGAAAGTCTTCTGAGGATTGAACATGTGTTACTGTCAAGGAAAGAAAGATACAAAATCTTATTATCTATGTGCTCCATGTACTATTACCAATATAGATAAAAATGTTTACACAATATATAACCAGGATCGTCCTTTTTGGTTCACAAAACGAAATTCCTTAAATAATAAGAAACTGAAAGCTGAAATAATATTTTTTTAAGAATTGAGAGAATCTTGTGTTTTTTTTTTTATTCCTGCTGTACAGATTTGTTGTTTAATTCAAAGCTAGGACTATTCCTATATGAGAGATGCTTTTTTTGTGTAAGGACAGAAGTTCACTGTCAACACCTCGACAGGAATAGAAAATGTGCAATTTCAACACGTCACTTTGAAAACTGTTTGCTCATCAAAATAACAAAAATAGAGATAGAAAAAAATATTATATTAATAACTAACAAAGTAGGTTTTGTTGCAGCACCTAAACAGCACCAAAATTTAAACTGCAGAATTCCAACATGGCAGATACAACTAATGATGACTATCTTAAGAAAGAAGGAATTTTTCTAAGGCAGGCATTTTTTTTTCTATCTTGTTAAAACAAGATTAATTATATTATTCTGTTTTACAGCCTTCTACTTTATTTCCATTTGAATTCAGAGGCTGCAAAGGTCAAAATAAATCCATATGTAGGTGATTAATAACTATTTTATTGGTATACTATTCTCATTAATAGAAATGTGATTGTGGAATACTTCTTTAATAAAACATTATACACAGTGGCTGCTTATTTCATACATGAAATGTGACATGCTGTAGAGTTATAGGGATCTGGCTTTCTTTTATCGCTAACTACAGAGGACACGAGTTTATTTGCCAAACATAGCTTATGGTGTGTATAGGTTTTGTGCTCAGTGTCCAAAAGCTGAACCCTTGTAAAGACTGCAACAATTTTGCCCTTGACTACTTGTCACTTTGCTTTTCTCTTTCGGTGTTCTGTTCTTGTTTCCCACAAATTTTAGATTGATGTCCCATCAATCATAGCTTGTTGACATGCTGCTGCTCCTCCTCATAGATCATATGCTATTCATCATATTTCAAGCGTGCCATCAAGTATACTTATACCACTCAATCTCATTTATCGGTCATCTAACTGCATCCTGTTTTCCAACATGAGAAACTTTCTCATGCACTGCAACTAACGAGAACACCTGGTCACTTTTGGAAGAATATGCAATTTTTGGAATACATCTGCTAATATAGTATATTAATTTGGTAACACTTTACAATAAGTTGCACAAAATTTGATTAACTACTACGCCCTGGGAACTAATCATGTACTAAAGGATGGTTAACCAGTACTTACTGGTGACCACACAGCCCAGCCTTATTAGGTGACTACTGGTTAGTTACTTGGGAAACAAAGCACAACTAATCAGGAACTGAAGGGTAGTTACCAAGGAAAACCAAAGAAGAACGAATCAGGAAGTAGTTAACCAGTACTTACTGGGGAACAAGCAGTGAAACTTAATTAGCCAGTGCTATATCATAGAAATTGTATCTAACGGTTAAGATAAGGATCTATTTTATTTGTAAGGGATCAAAAAGGTATTGGTTGATATTGGCTATTGATATTTATAGCTCATTTCTTTCGTTAATAGGTGAGAATCTAATAAAATCAGTAATCACTTGGAAACAGGTCCTTGACAATTACGAGCTGTGACCTCACTGGTGCAGGGTTTATTCAGAACCCACATATTTTGGTAACAAACTAGTAGTCCCCTAATAAGGCTAGGCTGTGTGTTCCCCAATAACTACTAGTTCACAACCAATTAGTACATGATTAGTACCTGAAGCGTTTGGTATATAACTTTAATTTTGCAGACCACTAATCTCTCCCTGTTTGAGGTCAACTTCCTGAAATGTAGATTAAGGCATACATGAGGGCAGCTGAAAGACTTTATCGGGTATGAATGATCTAATCATATATATATATATATATATATATATATATATATATATATAAATATATAAATATATATATATATATATATATATATATATATATATATATATAACTTTTATATCCCTGTGTACACTAAATTAACTAATCTTTCTCGATTTGATAAAATACTTAGTACACCAAGTCAAAAAATGTGAACCTCAATAATTACTTTGGCAAAGAAAATGAAACCGTCTTAATGATGTATACTTGGCTAATGTTTCAACAGAAGGTGCCTCTTTAGTACAGCTGAGTAATTTAAGTTATCCTGCAAATTATTGCTAAAACTGACCCAAATTTTAATCCCTTTTGTCGGGAGTCTATCTTTGTGAAAAATCAAAATAGATTACCCTTGGAAAAATTAACACAGGGTAGGTTTTACCTTACAAATCCACCAGCTACTTCCTTATGCTTACATAGACCTTTAGCAATGACTCGGAAGTGGGAAATGTATGAAAGGTTTCAGCTTTATTCATAGTTTCGAGGCAATTCAAAGTCTTGTGATTAACAACAAGACAGATGAAGCGTCTGGCAGCTCCATGCATGCATCTATATCTCTGATTTGCAAGATGCTTTGGGAAATAAAGTTCTGTTTTACAGACTTCAACACAGCTAAACAACTACAGGGACGTTTCTATTTATAGTGGGTCATGATGAACCAACCGGTTTTCAAGCTGATGCTGAGTTAAAGACCAATTTCAAAGAGGAGGATACAAATTCATGGGCACGACACAAGCAAGTCAAATACAGGTGCTAAATACTCATTTCTTCATGTACAGTAATTTAATCCATGTACAGTTTTTGTTCATATAAAAAGAGTGCTTTGACAAAAACATGGTTGAGAACCACTGGTCTTTGACAAAAGGTAAAGGTAGATACAGCCGTTTAGGGCTTTATTTTAATTTAAGTCTGACAATGGCTGTCAACTTTTACAGGTTTTATGACTGACATTTAATGTTTTGACTTATGTTATTTTCCGATTTCATGTTTTTAAATGTTTTGACTGTTGTTTTGTAGTACTTTAAGATACTACTATTTACTAGTGAATTATAAAAAAAAAATGTTTTATCATTTCTACTTTTAATCATTATTAGTAGTGATACCTACAACACCATTTTATTTATTTATTTTTGCAAAAGCAATTTAGAGCCTCTTATGTACAATATTTAAAGGAGCAATAAGAGAAATTTCATTATTTTAGATAAAAGAGAACTAAAAAATTGTTTTGTGAATAACTAAAGGTATCTTTTCAGAAGAACTATGGTTCAACGTCACACACTATTTGTCTGTGTTGTTATCTAATCTTTTGTTTACATGGGCGTGCTGGCCGCGCAAGGGCATACTTGCACATACTTGTCTGCGCCTGCATGTACTGTACGTGCATGTGAGCAGCTGCCACTCAGGGCTTTAGCTTTAGATTTAGCCCCTCCCTGCCCATAATATGCCACCGGCAGGCACAAAATGACGGAGAGCACGTCCAGCGGATCAAAATCTTCTCTTGCTAAGAGCATTAAAGTTCTTTACTAGATATGTTCCTCTGAAAGGTGATGCTGCTTTGCTGTATATTTATCCTTTGCAAATGGGGTCATAAGAGCCCATGGAAGAGAAGGGGAAATGGGTGCAGGCTGCTGGGGTGAGGTAAAGAGAGGTTTGGCTTGATGTATATCTTGTTTTCCTCTACAGACAGCAGTCAATCTCCATCTAGTGGTGAAATATTCGCTTATTACTACTTTAAAGATGAGTAGTAATACTGGTAACATCATCACAAAGATAGCACAGTTGAAAAAAGAACACCCCTTACATGTAGAATAATGCAAATATACTGATCAAAAAGAAATTTCTGCAAAATATGAAGGCTTGGAAACATGCTTACTTTTAGAAAAAAGGCACCCTACTCAGTTTAAGGCACCAAGTTTGAGATAGTACTTACAGAGGGCATTGAGGCAACAAGAAATTCTCAAAGTTTCCACAGTAACGTTCATGGTAGACTACAACCCCAACACTAATGTTGTGCTCTGGACTAACCTGTCTCTGGATCACACTGGTGCTCGCAAGGATCCAGTAGGCGTCGTCCACACAGCTCATTGACCCAAGGTCCACTGGCATTCTGCTGGTAGTATAACGAGATTTGGGCTGGGTTGAGCCAATCTGAAGCATCCAACTGGCTTCCCTGGAGCAGAATGAACCTTGATCCTGAAGAGAATGGAGAGAGCACAAGTATGAAGCACAAGTGCACGCTAAAGGAAAATAAGATGGGAGACTGAAGAAAACTGAGGACATCATGACAAAATAAAAAGGAACACAAAATAACAGAAACAAATGGACGCAGAATTCATTCAGCATCCTGTTTAATTAGTTGATTGTTATCAATAGTTTTAGAAATCTAGCCGAAGTTTTACCACCCTCTTCACTCTGCTTGGAATAGAAAAAAAAAATACAGTTATTATTAGGCTGTAAATGCCCCTGATCGGGGTAAAATTAATTTTTCACAATGAGTAGCTGCATCATCTAAGGCATATCCATATATCCATGTAAAAAATGTAAAACCACATTTGAAGAGAAGCCCAGCTCCCCAAGCCCCAACTGTGCAAGTGCTGTCCATGCTGGGATGTTAGCCACAGGCACATTTCAGTGGGAAGCTGGTGTTGCGTACATCTAAGCAGTGGCGTTCATTGCTATTTAAGGAGATCACAACCCACATGCAGTTATTTATTTTTACTATTGGGATAATGCCGTGAAATAAAATGACAACACTATAACTGAACAATAATTAAACTGACATTAGATTGCAAGAGCATTTTTATAGGCGCCTTAATTCTACGAAGGTTTTGTACACCTACAGTTTTCTTTTGAAAGTGTGTAATTTTTAATAACTGCATCCTTACCAAATACCATGAGCACTTTTCTTCATGAAGCCTTCTTTTCTCAGTGTCCTAGTCACTAACGGCTTATTTAGGACTTTACCAACAGTGAAATAAAGCAAGAGATTGGCACTCTGTTGTTAATAAATATTAACAAATTACTGTAACTGTACATTTAGTGTCAGTACAACTGGCTAACGTGCTATAAAAGGAGTAGTAAGTCGAACGAGGCCTCATTGAGAATATTTTGGCTTATAAAAAAACATATAAATATGAAATGATAATAACCACTATATCCCTTGATCAGATTTTTCAAATTTGATTGATGACTATCATGGTTATTATAATACTAATATTTACAATCATAACCACAGTAATAGCATCCCAAATGCATAAAAACATGAAGAAATGCAAATTCCATCCTGGCCAATCTTCAAAAAAGAAATCAAAAAAGAAATCAATGTAACTTGAACAAGGTCAAGATTTTAATTGAATGAGCGAGGCTTACTTTTTAGTTTAGTCTTTGCTGGAAGACTTTATACTAATAGTGAAAAATGTAATGGATAAATGAATAACAGACTGAGATGACTAATATTACAGATAAATGAATAACAGTGTCCAGACTACTAACCACTTCAGTTTAGTAGCCTTAATATGGTTACGACTGCTGAGCAAATGTGCTTCATTCACTCTGCAAGAGTGTCAAGGAGAATCTTACAGCAGAGAATACAAAGGTTGAATGTCTTACATTTTGTTCTTACTGTTTTGTATTGGGATTTTTATTAATGTTATGTTTTACTCTGTATTTATTTGCATTTTCTACCTTGAATTAATTGATTAAATGTAATTATAAATCCTACTAGGGACTGACATCGCTAGTTTTGACGAATAGCTTAGGGTAAAAGATGTTATGTTCCGCATCTGTTCATACAGACCACTTGTTACTATAAATGTAAGCTAACACAGCAAAGCAATTTAAATACAATTAAAAGGAATACATCTAGTACAGGGAAATTGTTTTGTTTTGGCTCTTTTCAACCTGTGCCAATAATGGAACATGTTGGATTTAGAAACTTTGGCACACTTTTGAAAATATCAGAGTTGAAACAAGAGTTTAAATTTCCAGAAAAATGTTTTTGCAGTGTTACCTCAGCATTCAGTGTGAAGTTATTTTTCACCAGTTTGTCTTTTCTAATATGTAATCAGACTTCAAAAGACGTTGTTTTTTTGTGTTCTGCTTTCGTATGGGGTACATGTTGTTATTTCATTGCTACACACAAATAACAATGTCAATTTACCAGTCGCTTCAACAGATTATTGTAATACCTTATTATCACAGTGCTTTAAATAACTCTTGAGACAGCCTAAGGCTGATTCACTTAGTTATACTGCCATTGCCTGAGGCTTAAGGGAGCTTCCACACTGATATGAGCACCTTACTACTCCTCCTCCATGTTTTTAACACTGTAAAGACAAATGTACTGTAAAACAATTCCAAAATATTTGTAGCAAAAACTGAAGTATTGCTTTTCCAATTTGTAAAACGCAAACTTTATATTTTACATTAATTTCTATGCATCCTAATCACATTTTTGTTTAAAAGTATAAGTTCCCAAGACAGTTTTATGAAGGAAAAAAAACACAACAACAACTAACTAGTGATTAGAACTAGAGATGGATTCAATCCAATTCAGTTTCCTTACTGGAGCAGAAACTGACTTCACTCTTGGATCGGATATCACTCTGGAGCCACTTATCCAGACAGTAAGTGTCTTTGTCACAGAAGGTCATGCATCAGTGGATTTTGATACTTTACAGGAATTTTAAACGTGCAGCCAAAAAAATATTGTTGAAAAGTTTATTAAAATATACTTAATTATCTCAAATTGTGCTTAAGTGGATGTTTCAAACCCATCAATATATGGATTTTTCAGATCCAGAAGATTGTTTAAAGTTTAAATGTATGGGCAGAGCTTGCTGCAAAAGTGTGGACGGTCTGCTGAGTGCCTACTCTGCAGCTCAGCATCACTTTCTACTCTGATATTTAAGTGTTTTTCTTTTCATTTAAGTGTTGAGGGGGAGGCGATACAAGACAAATGTTTGTGTTATGTTTTGAAGTTTTAGAGTTGTGAAAAGTTGTGTCACACAGCTACAACAATAACTACCAAGAGAACACTAGAGCATAACAGACAAGCAAAAAGCTGCTTCAGCAGGGACATGAAAGTAAACCAAATTACAAAAAATGTTGTTTTATCCTGGGTTCTTTCCTATAGCTTTCAACCTCTGTCTGCCATGAAGAATAAAGGACTTGGCAGTCTGTTGGAAAACACAAAAAGGTAGGAGTATAAAAATTACACAGAAAGTCTGAAAGACAGCTGTGACATACACACAAGGTGTAACGTCTCCTCTGCTCAAGGGTAATAACTACAGTTCACAAAATGTCACTGAATTACATTGTTAGTGAGTAATTTTGTTGTTTGCCTTTTAAACTATTTCACCTGAAAGTATTGACAAGAACTACTTTCTTGGAGCTGAATTTAAAATGTGGTTAATTTGTAGACGATGCATGGCAGAATGACAGCATATGCCATCGACAGCTGACCAGCTACTTGTCTCTGTTCCAGCAAAACATTTGAAGACAATAGAAAGGGCCCGAATTTTGAAACAAACTCCTATCTCCCCGTACACTCTGCCCTTACCATTGAATATGTTCAATCTAGGTTAAAACCCCACTTATTTTCTTTGGCCCGTCAGAAAACATGGCTCCCCAGGCAAATGCACAGATAGATCGCTAGAGGTGCTCAAGCATCCACCTTTTAACCTTGATGAGGGTATGAAAGTGCCCCTCTCTGCTGGAAACCAATTTTTTTTGTTTGCATTTTTTAAGGAATAATTTTTTGCTAGTTTGTTTTATCAGCACACAACAATGATGAAACAATAAGAAAATCTTACTTAGCTGTCCATTTGAATGTATTAGCATATCCATCCATACATTTTCTAACACGCTTTGTCCCTTGTGGGGTCACAAGGTGTGCTGGTGCCTATCTCCAGCTGTCAATGGGCGAGAGGCGGGGTACACCCTGGACAGGTCGCCAGGCTTGTATTAGTATATTAATAGGCCAATTGTCAAAGGAGTATTGTGCAAGTTTAAAGGTTAATTTTTTTCCCCCCATACATGCCCTTACAATTCCCTGACGTGTGAAATGAGGGCCCTCTGTTAATTGCAGATGCTTGTATAGGATCCATAAGTCGGTTAATGAGAGAGCGATTCGGGTCGTATTCTCTGGGCGTGAGGGTGATATGCCGCATGCTCTCGTTCACCTGGCTACTTTGAGTCTCTGCCGCAGTTGATGCATTAGCGAGAGAACATGGGCTCACCTCAATATTTGCATTCTTACCTCAGAAGACATTACCCCTCTAAACAAAAGACCTGTGCAGTCGCAGCAGCAGATGCTTTTTCTCTTCTCCCATGCATATACACAATATAGGTTTCATTTTAACTTGTCGCCAGCTAGGTGGAAGTTGTGTGAAAACTCTGGAATTTGCACAATGCACCTTAAACATGAACTACCCAAAGTGGATTTCTGGTTTGAAATGAGATGACGTAGTTTAGCTGAGCTACATTACAGTCTGATGGAATACATTGATATTGGTAAAAGCATATTATTAGTGCAATGCTGTACCTCTGTCAGAAAATAGTCCAATAATGTATACTGTGCTTTCAGCTTTATAAATGATCAGGCATGATAATTTCTTTCTGAAATTAAAATGCTAGGAGAGAAGTGTGAATCAAAATTTTTGTGGTTTTCTTCGCTGGATCTGACGGCAAGCACTTGCGCAGCTGTTGGCATTAATAGCTTCCTTCCCCAGTGGTTGAATCCAAATTTTCGTTTGATTTACCGTGACATGAAATCAGGTCTGATGAGATTGTGGAGACATTTATAGAAACATTCTAAATCGATCTAAGTTTTGTTATTCAACAGGCAAAAGTGCCATCTTTCATCTCCCTTTTCAAAGTTCGTTCCTTGGATGCCTCCAAGAATTTTAATAACTCCCTGGAAGGCCAGAGCATACCACAGGAAAGCTGCAGCACACCGAATCAAATCAGACCTGCAGATGATAGATGTGTAAGCTTAGTCAGCCTATAATATATCCTGACCAGCAGATCGCTCCAGAGACAGCTAGAAAATGCCAAAAAGTTTGCAATAATCAGTAAGGGGAAACTTTTTCTTACTCTGGAGGCTTTACTTTGAATTTAATTAATATGATTGTTCAATGTAGAGCGCTTTGTCATAATAGTCACACATGTAACTTAGATTTTGTTACATTTGAATAGCCTATCCTGTTGAAACAATGTTGAATGTGTTTCACTGAGATTAACTAACAAAATGTTGTGGACAATCATGAAGTGGAAAAAAAGTATTTTTTCAAAATCTGACAAATAAAACTTTAAAAAGTTTTAGGTGCATCCATATTTATCCTCCACTATGATGACATTCATGCATAAAATAAGGGCGAAATGACTAATTATTAGTTACAACCTCTGAAAAGCAAAATATTAGTTTATCAAATCCATATGTGTTTACATTATTAAATATTTCCCTTATAGTCCCACAGAGGAGAAATTGCTCTCAGCATTTAACCCAACCCTTAAGGAGCAGTGTGCTGCTGGCAATGAGTAGTGCACAGGGCGCAATCTGTGCTTCACTGTCTTGCTCTTACACTTAGGCCACCACTCCCACCAGCCTCAGTATAACAACTTTTTTGCAGCTACGCAAAAGTCTATGTGTGGTGTGTACATTAGCCTAAACACAACAACAGCGCTGTGAAACGTGCTGGTGGGAACACGGTGCACTGGGATGTTTCTCTTTAGCAGCAAAAGGGAGGTGACCAGCATTGATGGGAAGATTGATAGAGCAAGATCCAAGATTAAAACATATTAGCCCTTCCAATGACTGTGGTGGAGGCTCAACTTGCAGCAGGACAACAATCCAAAATATACAGCCAGAGCTTGGAATAGTAGAGACCACAGCATATTTACATTTTGGGGTCCAAGTCCAGTCAAAGTATGCAGGTTTAACCATTTAACCAAAAGGAATGGACATACGTTTCTATCTATAGATGTAAAAAGCAGGCAGAGACATACCTTAGAAGACATTTCATTGTGGTTATAATGTATACAAAAAGGACACAAAATGTAAAGGTGTCTTAAAATGTTTGCAGGGGACTGTATAAGGAAGTAAAAGCCCGAACAGTGATGAGGATGGTCACTGCTCTCTTGCCTAAATGTGCTGTTATGCTATGAGGACACATCTGCCATATGGTGCGGCGCAGTGAACAAAAAGAAAAAGTGGTCGACCTGGCATTTACCTTTGTCACTGGGAGCAAAGCAAATCAGCGACTCCCCAACAAAGCGCTGGCACTTGGTTTGAGAGATATAGAGAGCTGAACTCCCGGAGAGCGGCAGAAAAATACCAGCTCAGCCCCCCAGGGCTTTAAGCTTCCTCGGGAGTTTGTTAAGAAAGGCTGCCTAGACAGTCTTAGACTGGTGTAAAGCCTTACCGTCAGCTATGAGGTGCTCCGGCACATGTAAGATTACTCGCACTGAGAGGCTGCAGGCGAGGTGAGAGGAGTAAGCCAGGCCGATCACGCAGCTGATGACACTGATCAGAGTCAGGGTGGTCTTATTGATGGGACTCCGTGGGGAACCTGCTGTTGGGGGGAAAAATGGACAGGGAAAGAGAGGAGGAGACATAAACAACAAGTAATACATATATAAGAAGCAGTCACCTGTGGGTTTTCTTGCAACCCATTGGGACCGCAAACATACATGCAGTCACACACAAATACACACACTACTCACATGAGGAGTTACTTTATGAACCAGCCTCCACCCACCCCCCAAAATTGGGCTTAGCTCCCATAAAAACGACCTTTGGATAAAAAAAAAAAAGCATCAACCCTTTGAGAGCTTTACACTGGGCATGGCTCAGCAGTATAGACCTAAGGTTTACCTTTGAAGGGTTTTTAACATCCATGCTGGGATGTGTGAGGAGAATAGAGACACGGACCCCAAATAATAATAAAAAAAAATGCTTAGAGGCTGCTTTGCAACCAGCCCTCTTTCCTGTGCTCTCCTTTTCTGTCAGAGTAAAAATGCTTCCCTTATCTCCTTTACTCCAGAGTGCAACACAGAAAAGTAGTAAACGTGACCTCATACCCAGAGGAGTCATGCATACATTCGCGCACACACACACACACACATAGACCTCGAATACAGGTACTCAAACTTTGTTCAAAACAGTTTATTTTTCACCAACGCCAAAAATTCAAGATTGAATTGCCACTTTTAAATTACTTTGGCAGAGGTTGTTCTTTAAGATGCTGCCCAAGGCTAGGATTTGAACAAAGGCCAAATGGAAGACTGACCTTTTGTATATTGCTCAAAACCAGTTTATGTAATCAAGTAACTTATCCAGATATGGGATGCGGGCATCATCTCACTTTGCCGACCCTTTTTTACTATATTTGTTTTTGTCTTTTGCTTTATAGCATTCTGCCCAAAGTTTACACTTCAGTTTTTATAATGGTCAAAGGCATGTCGCCATTTTACATTTCACTTTTTGGGGATATTTTTATTCTTATTTTATTTATGTAGACAGGAAATGGCAAGAAACAATTTCATCATGCCTCACAAATCCTTCTTTCCTCTTGATGTAAACAACACAGTTGGGGCATCATTGCTACCACCTTGTTCTAATTAAAGATGTTGGCTACACTTCCGGAGGCTTTGCCGTATGCGTGACACCTGCGCACAAGACGGGGGGATAATTGGCTTGGAGGCTTTGTAAAGGCTTGTAACGCCTTTTGACAGCAGCTATTATTTTGAGGGCATTGTTTTGTTCTGTTTGTTCTTCCTCCATCTCCCTTCCACAACCTATTACTGTACATCAAAGCTGCAAGGACAAGGCATGCTGACAGATAAAGCGTGCTCCACCACTTCACTTTGACAGCATTTGCACAGGGTCCTCCTTAGAAATAATATTTGTTCGTAATATTATTTCAAAATAGAGTGCTCTTCATACCGCAAGATGCAACAAATATTACATTTTTTCCCCCAACTGGGAACGTGTGATCTCATGATCTTGTTTGATTTCCGTCAACAAGATTGTATGCAGACACAGTGAGATCAGTTTTACATGCTCACAATCATTCTACAAATCACTATGTTTGTATGCATTTCCTTTAACAGTCAAATTTATGTGCAAACACCAATTCAGAACCATCCATTGGCTACATGTACGGAGTTTACTTGTCATGCGTTGTGGCAGCGGCAACACCATCACTGGAAAAAGTTTTCTGTAGGTGTATGAGTTCCTCCTTACCCCCAGAGCCCCACGCGCTGTTGGCGTTACCATTTCTCATACCTCGACTCCGGCGCCGACTGCGATTTGGGTCGGTGTAAAAGGCCAGCTGAGGCTCGCTGTCTGCCTCCGTCCCAGAGTCCCCGTCTGGGTTCAAGAAAGTTGAACCCGCTGTTGGATTCAAACAAAAAATATACCTCTAATGAAAAAAAAAAAAGACTACTTGTGGGGGCTTAGTCCAGGAGTTACCCTTTCAGTAACTGTAATGTAAGGGATGGTAGCCAAACTAAATGACTTTTATTGCGTGTGTGGATAATGTGCAGCTTTTTGAGCCTTCAGAAGAAAGAAATATGACTGAGTGGGGCTACATATTGAGTTGTTAAAACCCAGCCAACACTTTACAGCAGATCATTTCAGCACATGGTGGTATTTGGGGTTATGACATGAAATGTCAGATAAATGTTCAGAACTAAAAGCAGATGGTTCTCAAACTGTAGTGACCGTAGCAATGTTGCTATCAGATGAATTATTGTTCATAAAGTTTGGATGTTTAGCTAAAGAGAATATATCCAAACTTATGTATGGACATTGAGATCTTCATGCCATACAAAGAAATAAACCTGAAAAAGAAATGTAGTAAAAATATATATTAAAACAAAAAAACCTGTATTAACTGAGGCAGTTCAGCTTACTGGATTGTTCTTCTTTGTCCAATGTTTCATTAAGTTACGACTGCCAGAACAGGTTGTACGGTATAATTTTGAATACTGCTTTCATTTTTGTGTTTATTGTTATAGTTAGACCACAAACTAAAATTAGTCGCTGTGCTAACTCCAGAATATTTATATAGACATCACTTACTGATATTGTTATTGTTCTTCTGCCTACAAATGACACACAAAAACGTAATCAACAGCCAATACTACAATCTGTAGAATGAGGTGCCATTTCCTGAAATTGATGAATGGTGTCATAATAATTCCTAACTAAAATCTGAAATGTAAAGCAAATTTCAATGTTTTTTTTCTAGACTTAAAGGAGCAATAAACAATATTTCACCACTAGGTGGTGCTTGAGGACTGTCTGTAGACCAAAATAAGACGTGTGACTTTCTACAGCCACTCCAGCCGCCACCCAGTCCCTCCTTTCCCTTCTCACGTGTTGCCTCCTATGGACGTATTTACAAAAGGAAAATTCACAGCAAAATAGCATTGCCTTTAAGAGGAACATTTCTAGTGAAGAAGTAACTCATAACTTTATATTACTGTTAACAAGAAAACATTTTGATCTGCTGGGGGTGCTCTCCGCCATGTTACTCCAAGACTCTGCTGCTCTGACGCTGGCAGGGAGGGGCTAAGCCCTGAGTGGCAGCTGTTCACGTGCATGTACATGCACGCATGTACACACACGCAAGGCAGGCTTGTCCGGCTTTATAAACAAGAGACTGGAGAATGACATAAAAAGATGCGACGCCATGCCATAGTCCATCTGAAATATTACCTTTAGTTCGTCACATCACTATGTTTTAGTTCTATCAAAAATAATGAAGTGTCACTTATTGCTCGTTTAAAGTAGACACAGACACAGAAACTTTGAATGAAATAAGCAAAAAGCAAAATTTCATAATTTTAAATAGAAAAGAAAGAAATAGAAAGAACCAAAAATAGTTTGGTGCAGAACTAAATGTATCTTTTTAGATGGACTATGGTATGACGTCACACACTAACTCTCTGTCTTATTCTCAAGTCTCTTGTCTACAAGCCGGGCTGGCCAGTGCATGTACATGAGTGTGAATAGCTGCCAGTCAGAGCTTTGCCCCTGACTGCCCATAAAATGCCACCGCCATGGTCACCCACCGATGATCAGGACCCAATATTACCACAAAAAAACAATGATATTTGCCAAAGAAATTGTCAGATAAAGAAAAAACAAGGATTAACATTGGTCTCACGTTTCGAAGGTGAAGAGCATTTCAAGAGCAGAATCAGCTCCAGTTTGACTAAGAGCTAGCTTTCCTCCTCCAAACAGATGATTAACAGCATGAAGCTGTCTTGTTAGACTTGTCTTGGTATGTTGATTTGATTTAAGGTAATGCTACAATTGTGGCATGTGGGTTAATTATTGGAGTTTGACCAGCAATGGGCCAGGCTTTACTGCTATGTGAGGGGAGTAGCTGGTAGCCCAGCTAACACAGTAAGCATTTTTTAATGCAGCCAGCAGGCTTGTGAGCTCCCCACCGTGATCCTTGCATACATTCAGGGCATTCTTTCTTTCACAAAAAATATAAAACTGAAACTGATATGTGGTGTGGTAATTCGATTTTGGAGGTAGAGAGAAGCGTGGCTTGTGACACATCTTGTTTTGGTCTACAGACAGTGCTCAACAGCCACCTAGTGGTGAAATTTCACTTGTTGCACATGGGGTAAAAATTATCCCTTAGAGATCTTAATGCGTTGTTCTGTATTCATGAAAGCAGGTAAACTACTTGATGAAAAATATATATGTATGACATATTATTTATCATGGGCCAATGAATGGCTTCACTGTTTTCTGGGTAAAAAAATGCTAATCTAGCATTGTGTTTTTCCCTTGGAAGCCACCAGGGGGTGCAAAGTAGGCTTCAGAAAATCAGAGGGGGAAAAAAAAGAAGCAAACAAAAAAGAGAATAGGACAAAAATATTATCATGAAATATAATTTTATGTTTTTCATCCATTATCATAAATGTAACATTATATCATATTGAGATGACAAATTTGGGAGATTTAAACCTGAACTTTGAGGCCCTTCCCATGTCTAACTATGTAATAAAGGACAGCATTCCCCCTTTTTCACAACCTACTTGTGCAAGTGTGTAGCATTTCAACTTTAAAGGTACTCAAAAAAGAAAAACAATCCACAGACCATGTTTACTCGTGGACAATGACCCATGACACACACATTTGAGAGGTGTGATTACTTTTGTACTTTTATTCAGAGGGAATATAATATTGTTGAAAACATGTTAGTTCTGATCAATTCTGATGCTTTACAAATATAAAGCTGAAAAACAGATAGATACGCAAAATATATTGGATCTTGATTCTCCCAATCCCCAATCTGTTTCAAGTTGCACCTAAAAAACTTGAAAGCCTTGCCTTGAATGACTAGCATTCAAGCAGTTTAGCAGAATGCATCAATCAGCAAGGAAGGGTGAGAAGTTATGTGTCACTTAAAGCTGTTAAGGTCCTACAAGTGGTTGAGGGGGTGTACATATTGCCATAGGCAATTCCTTATTAATAGCATACACTACACTCTGCATTGCTTTTAATATATTTTAATTGGAGCATTAGCTATATTTAGAGGGCATGCATCCCAACTTGTTTACATGCGGTTTTGGTTTGTACTTACCATGTCAGAAGGAAAATCCACTAAAGCTCCATACATGTTACTGCCTTTTTGGGATATAAGTGAATTACAAATAAAGTAATGCTGACTTCTCTCTGTGACACGTGCTTAAAAAAACCCTAACCAAGACAAAGTGTTTGATTACAATGAAGACGAGGCATAGGAAACAATTGGGGGAGGAAATAGCTGGCAGCAATGTCAGTGTGGTACATTTTGAAGGACGTTTTCATCACAGCAGCTTCATCAGCTTTTCAAGTTGTTGCTTTTAGAACAATATGCTCTGAAGATACGAATGTGCTGCATAAATATTATTGGCAGCCATGACTATCTACCAGCACAGATGTTAGAGTAGCTTCACTTCACAAGAGGGAAGCCTTTTGTGATGACACTATTGTTTCAGGAGCATTTCTCCCGGCTGATTTAATAAACAAGCATTCTTCACAGCACACTTTCATTTCAGAGATTTGTTTGCTAGAAGGAAACTGCGTCCTCTACAACGTTTTTTTTCTTCTTCAATTCATTCCCCAAACCGTGCAATGAGAACAAAATCTATGTTAAAAATGGAAAAAGATGTTAAGATGAAATAACTGAACTTAGCAAAATTTATAACTCCAAGGCATATAGGCAAATTGCTAAAGTGTAAAAATGTCTTGATTATAAATATGTTTAACATGCAGAACTGGAAAAATCTACTTCAATGCAGAGACAAAATTCTGACTTTTCGGGCTATAAAATACCAGTCCACCATCTTTAATCTAGGATTATTCAAGCTTTAAGAGAACTATTGAGTTCAGCTGCAAAGGCCCCATGTAACATTTATCTTCCAGCTAACTATATAGATTTTGGCTCCTAGAGTAATAAATACCTTTAAATTAAAAGTGAAATTTGGTTTTAATTCAAATATTTTGTACAATTGGTTACATGTACACACTTATTCTGCTGATGTTTTTAAAACATCAGCAGAATAAGTGTGTCCACTTTTAAAGCTCGTCTTAAAACCCATCTATTTAACTTGGCTTTCAACACCAGCGAGATCTAGTTTAAAGTGTATGTCTTTGTTTTTAAACTACTTTTAATTATAATTATTTTTATTTTGTTGTGTTTTTGGATTGTACAGCACTTTGTATCAACTGTGGTTGTTTTAAAGTGCTTTATAAATAAAGCTGGTATGGTATGGTATGGTAATACATATATTTTTTAACACTGTATTTTCAACCAAGGTATCATTGACAAATCTTGTTCTATACCTAGCACTAATTTATTTAAATGTATTTATAAATATAGAATTAATTTATCACAAAATCTACCACAGTTTGAATCTGGATTCTCCCCAAGGTCATATACAATAAGGATATATTTTATAAATTAAATTTAATCAAAAAATATTTTATTAATTCCAAAGGGAAATGTAATATTTTAGCTACTGATGCAGTTTTCTTCATAGTTGTTGTAGATACTGATGGCAATGGGCTGGAAGGATCTTCTATAGTGTCTTATAGCAGATCTGAAGAAGCCTCTGACTGAAGACACTGTTGTCGGCAGTCTGATGAAGAGGATGCTCAAGGTTGCCCATAATGTTCTTCATTTTATGAAGAATCCCTCTTTGAACAATCTTCTCCAGAGGTTCCAGATGAGTCCCCAGAATAGAGTCAACCCTCTTCATTAGCTTGTTGAGGTTGTTTAAAGCAGCATTGTACTTTAATATATCCTCAGCTAAGTCCCTGTGATGGTAATCTAACTGTTTATGAGATGATTAAGGGGTCTGTCACCTCCCGCTAGTGTCTCTAGCTAGAAAACCACAATTGCAGGTTTCAATGCACTGGTGGCTGTCTCGCGACTCTCTTCTCATATTAAGACGATAATGTAAGATGATGTATGACACTACCCACCTCTTTAGACATTTCGTCGTGATATGCATCGTCCAGCTACTTTGAGAATAACAGCGCAGTGTAGCTGTGGGGTGCGGGACACACGGTAGAGCAGTCAGTGTTTACAACAGTGTTGTTTTAAAAACGTCCAGGAGGGGGAGCTCAACTCGAAAATTACTTAGTTCTGTTTCAAGTAAATAACTCTGATGCTACTACCCAAAGAGATGATGGCAGGGTTTCTTTGCAGAAATGATTTTACTGCAAACACTGAAGGACATAAGCTTCCTCAAGAAGTACTGTCTGCTCTGACCCTTCTTGTAGATGGATTCACAGTTGTATCTCCAGCAAAGTCTGTTGTCCAGATCAACAAAGTGGTACTTAAATTCCTCCAATGCCAATGGACTGTTTAGCAGTTAACGTGCAACATGTATGGATATAATATGTCAATGCCAAAAAAAATAAAAATAACAAATAACACAAGGCTGTTATTAGACAATAAAACATTATACAGTAAATGTCTAAGCATTTGTAGTACATTCATGATGGGTTTGTTCTTCAACGAGCTCAGTGTACTGGTTAATCATACACAATTCATTGCTGCCCACTATTTCTTTCAGCACCTTTAAACAAGATACCACTCCTTTGTTTAAACCAGCATTTAAAAAGGACCAAGAAACTAACCCCTTAGAAAATGAAGCCAAGTCTTAACACAGCAAGCTCAGAGCAATATGAAAGTTTGAGCCAAATTTATGCTTCACTAAAGATTTAGGTAAGCTGAAAAATATTCATTTCTAAAAAGTAAGTAAAGTTTTTTCAGCATTAGTTTTCACTCTTTAAAATAAGGTGGTCTGACCTAAAAGTACACCCATCCATATCTGACCAAGCTGAAAAACACTAAATTCAATCTAAAAGGCTTTTTACAATGTATTTTTCATACATTGATTCAAAGTAAAATTGCATGAATATAGAACAGAGAACACAGGGACAAAACAATGTTTGTTAATCTATGTTTTCAAGATATACAGGAACATTATTTTCAGAAGAAAAGACATATTGCACCTGAATGAACCATCCCGTTATTATCATAGTGTCAAGGCATGGAAAGAGCAAAATGATCGTGTGTGAAACCCTTATGTTTGAGATACTTTGCATTCATTTATAATTATGAAATACTAATGAGGGTGTCACCGCCTGGGCAGACTTCTCCCACCTGCTCTATCACCTGCTCATGTTCTCCCATAAGGTACTTGAGATTTTGAAAAGTTCCTCTTGAGTCTGTTAAAAGTGTTGACATACAGAGAAAAGACAAGCATCGGAGCATCGATGGCAAGACGAGAAAGCTTTAGTACTTAACACCCCTATCGCACAAACAGAAAATGGCCACATGAGAACGACAATACGCCCTTGTGCATATTTTACAAGAAAGATGAAAACTGTCGAATGAAAATCCCAGCAACAGCAACTCAAGACTGTGTGAAGCAGATCTAATTTCCTGCTTAGACAACCTCATTCCTGTGCAGCTGGCTTTGGAGACATCTAATTTGCATCTGGCAGCACTGAAATTTCTAAAGGGTTGTGTGTGTGTGTGTGTGTGTGTGTGTGTGTGTGTGTGTGTGTGTGTGTGTGTGTGTGTGTGTGTGTGTGTGTGTGTGTGTGTGCGCCAAGCACCATAGACGGCACATCCTTGTACTTTCAGACACCGAGATGTTACTGTATTGATGAAACTGCAATTTTGATTAATGCAAAAAGTGTTTTTTTCCCCACTTCATTACTTTCTATTTGTGCATACTTCTATCACAAAGTGAAAATGCGCAAAATGTAACGGAATGAAACAGAAGCTAATGTTTCTTTTATCTGAGCATAGATGGAGCTTTTTAGTCAGGCAACTGAATGGTTTAAAGTTACTTGAAAATATACAGAGCTTGTTGGAAATCTCCGAGACACAGTAGAAGAATCGCAAGAGGCTGAGTGTAAGAACATAATGTGCATCGAGAAAGCTGACAATGAAAAGTGTCCCAGTTTCCAAAGTAGCAGGTAACTGGTCAGTTAGGATCAGTAGTAATCATTTATTTGCAGCATCTTGCAAAAGTGTCCATACACCTTCAGCGTTTTAAAATTTTGGAACACAACAACACAATTCAATGCATTTTACTCTTGCTTCTTCAAATAAAGAAACGTTGGTCTTTTTTATCCTTATTCATATAACATTATTTTTGTACTATGTATTAGTTGTGTTCACGAAAGGAAAAAAAAAAAGCTCTTGACAGTTTTTCTTGATAGGTTTTATAGACTTTAATGTTTTTTTGTTTAATACGTCACAAATGCCTGCTTGAACAGTGCCTCTGAGTGTTTGTTTCTCCTTTTAGTACAAAGCCTCACACATTGGCAAAGCAAACACCAATGCTGTTTATGGTTTATTCCTGCCACACTGAAAGATTTCTGGGCACGGGAGGCTTACTTTTTCAACAAGGCCATTTGGAGGATCTGACAGTGCCCACTGTGGTATTCTGTTGTGTATTTTGCAGGCATTCACTCTTTGTTCCCACCATTTATTATTGATTAAGAAGTTTTGCTTGAATTATGTTTTTAGTCAAATGGTCGCTCCTGATTCGGGCATGAGGCCCTGCCAAGTTGGATGCAGATATAGAGTCAAGGTTTCTAAAGCCAAAAAGTCCCAGTGGTCATGTTGGTTTTTTCCAGACATAATGAATGAAACATTATTTATAATGCTGGTAAAATAAATAGAATGAAGCAATATGCAACAACCTAGTATTCTTGCTGCCTTACAATTATGGTACAGTTTCAATAACAGCGTTGTAATGTTTCTCTGTCGCAGCCTGTTTTTCTATTTTCTTTTTTTTTAATAATGTGTTTTCCCCGACGGTTGGGAGAAATCTCCCCTGACAGGTAGTAAAGGGTTCTATACTACTTAAAAATCTCAATAAAGGATTGTTTAAATGTCTCTGGCTAATGTCTCACCTATAACCTTAGTCTTCAATTTGTTTTATTTGTGGTCACTATGTAGAGAACCGTAGCAGCTTGGCAAGCATGAAAGCATGAAGTGAGCATGAGCAGCGATAGGAGGTTGCATAGAAGCAGTTTTTTATGGAAAACTATTTAAGTATAACACAATTAACAATAATATTACAATAAAAAATGAAGGTAATTTCCCATTCACACTTCATTCACACCTAAGAACTACCAAAGTTATTATTTTTAACATTTCAAGAATACTCGCCTATTAGAATAGCATGTCTTTGACACTAAAATCATCATACCATACATTGTAAAACTTGTCAAAATCTCCCCAAGGTTATTAAAAATTTGCTCTTGAGTATTACAAAGTAATTATGTCACAATGCTGAAACCAAGAGTTTTTTTTTTAAATCAGAGGTAAAATTCACTTTGTCTAGAATTACCTTTAGAGTTTCCTTTGACTGTAAATTTCCTTTATTATGCCACACTAACTAACTCATCATAAATTGTCTTAATGTTGAAATGTACTCAACAAATAAACTTGTCTCCATTTTCCTATAACATTTCCTCTCTTGTAGGCTTAGATTATATTTAGATTATATATATATATATATATATATATATATATATATATATATATATATATATATATATATATATATATATATATATATATATATATATATATATATATATATATATATATATATAATATATATATATATATATAATATATATATATATAATAGGCACCTGCCCTTATTAACACTCCCTTAACATTTAAGATATGAAGGGCAAGTAGGAACTGCTTAAAATGATTTAGACCTCAATGAAAATAGTGTCAATTTCAGGTTTGTCATTTAAAAAGGAACATTTTAGGATAGAAACTGACATTGAATGGCAATAATATCTTACCTTCAGTCATCAAAAGAGGAGCCATTCTGAGTTCATGTACTCTGTAGCATTTTGTAGGCTTATAGTATAATATGATAACAGCCACTATGAAGGCTGATTAAAAAGAAGCAATGACTGCACCCATGTGGAATGGATCAGTCTAGATGACCAAGAAAACTGCACTAAGATTTACCAACATAAAAATGGTGCTGACAGGTAAGAAAAGGAGAACAAGCTCGCTGTCTTGTGATTTACAGTAATGACAAATCACCTGCTCTCACCAATTATTTATTTATTGGTAAATCCCTATATTTTGTGATGCAAAGCCAATAAAGAGGTTCTGTGATGCATTGCTACCACAACGAATAAAGGTCAAAATATATTAGAAACATTTAAAATAAGCTGTAGACAAAGGGTGTTGGTGAATATCAGGTGTAACTTCTCCAAAAACAAAACAATGAAAAAAAAAAACAAAAAAAAACAAAAAAAAAAAAACTATTACCACCGTAGTTTGGCAAGTAAAAGTTGTTTTTAAGACCCTGTCATTTATTTTTGAATGTTATTGGAGAATATAGTGCTTTTAAAATGCTTCACTGAACATCTACAAGCCCAGGTTTTTTACCTGGCATCAGCAGCTCTGCATTTTTTTCTGGTGTATCTGAAATCCACGGGAAAGCGTGACTCACCTCGGGTGTTGCTGGAGAGGCGTTTGCGTTGGCTGGTAGACGTGTTGTGTGGTAGCAGGGTGTTTTGCTGGTGATTGCTGTCCAGTGGGCTTGTAGCGATGATGTTGTCCTTGTATTTATTCATCAGGGCCAACTTGGTGTTGTCATTCACTGCAAACAAGTCGGAGGTAACTACAGTGATGAGGGAATGATAGGAAGGACACAAACTGATTTTAGAAGTGAAAACAACCACTTAAAAATGGTTGTTTTGACCAAATAATTGGACAGTTGTATAGAAAGAAAAATTCAGTGATGCCAAGAAAAAGAATTCCAGCTTTTTTGTTTACTGGGTGAAAAGTCAACGAGCCTAAATTAAAGTGTGAGAAAAGCTGGCATGAAATTAAAGCTAATTACAAAAACTGTTGGAGCATATGTAGCACTCAGAAATTATACATTTCTGTAACTACTCAGAGTTTGTAACAATATTACAGACAGCAAAGTTCATATTTTTGTAGAATTATATGGTAAAAATTGGATCTTAAACAGAGAACAATTTTGTAATATGATGAGTAATTCTTCATTAGATATTATGATACATAACATATCTATCCATATATTTATATATATATATATATATATATATATATATATATATATATATATATATATATATATATATATATATATATATATATATATATATTTGTACTGTATGTATAGTATTAAAGTAAATGCAAATATATTGTGTTTATGATGATAAATTAAACAGATGACAATACAGCCTTCAGCTCCATTACAATAAGCCTGTTAGAATAAAAATGGAGAAGAATATGTCTCTGGTAATGACAGAGTGTTGCTATAAAGAAGCTACCAATAAACACTAAAAACATGTACATATAATATAATATTTTTCTTTAGTTGTTCATGCAGGCATAAAATGATAATCATTCTGAAGTCAAGGGTCATGGCCATTTTCCGAATAGGTCTATATGTTTGTTTATTCAATAGGAATTCAAATGCCACTTTCTTAGTGACCTCTTCAGTTTTCATATTTATCAACATTCTTCACTTAGCCAGCGGCCGGCACTGTCTCTTTCTCCAGTTCCGCGCATTACCCATTTGAAATGCATAATGCAAAGGATTACTCTGCTTCCATTAGCTGCAGGGCTGGACCATTTGGATTTTAGAGGAACACTGTGTGTGAGCACTTTTCACCGAAACTGATCACTTAATGAGTCCGGCCAGTAATTTTGAGCCTTATTTTAATTCACAGTACATATCTGGAATTAGAAGCAGCTTACTAAAGTTATTTTGATGTAGAAAAACAAATTCTTTGAAATAGAATTGCCAACTTGCAAACAGGGTTTCTGAGTATTTCAAATTTAAAAAGGAAATACTTGAGGAAACAACAGAAAGAAACATTTAGAGTAAAATCACTGGCTACCTCAAATACATTTAGTCAATTCTGTTCACCTGTGAAACAAATTAAACCTCTTTGAGGAAAAAAATATATTGAAAATATTTGCTCTATGACTGCAATCACAGTAAGGCAGTTATTCTAATTACACAGCCTCCATTTACCAGGAAGTTTAATATTTATGTGGCTTAAAAGAAGAGAAAATAAATCCTTTTCTTATTGACAAGAACATCGCTTTCATCAAATCTGTTAATTCCTGTTGTAAGAATGATCAAACAGAGCTCCATTTACATGAGGAAGACGTTCAGACCTCAGTTACAAATATTATAATAATGGTAGAAAATTGCATTGCTACTTCTTTTTAACTAATAAATTAAATAGTTTCTATGTCTGCATAGAAAAAAAGAGTTCCTTTCACTGTACGTCTTACCCAAAAAAATAAATAAAACATAGGGGTTTGGATTTTCAGGACTAAAAATGATGAGAAGTCAGGAGATCAAGGTAAGACTCAAACTATTTTGCCTCGGTTCATGATGCCACTTCAAAGGCCTTCTGTGAATTATTTTCTTATCATTAGTTCATTTTTTAACTCAAATTAGAACAAAGAACTGTAAGGGGTATCCTACAGTTTTGACTTCTTTAGACAAAAAAATAAACTCAATATATGTTAAATATGCAGCATTTAATAACTAATCAAGTACGCTACTTTTTTGGTAGATCCCAACAAAAGCAAGGTTCTACCAAATTTTCATTTCAAAATGCTGCCCTTTTCCAAAGTGAGTTTTGTATTTATCTTTTTCATTATCTACACAAATAACAAAAACACAATGTTAAGTTCTGATTCAATATAGTGTTAAAGTGCCATTTCACAGTTCGTTTTTTTTTTTTTTTTTTTTTTTTTTGGCATCTGGAACAACTTCAACAAGCCGTTTTAAAATCAATAGTTCATCATCTTGCTAAATTGGGACTGGACAGTTTGTGATCTGCAGCACATTTATTTTGTTTCTGAAAAAAAGTGTCAACACTATTTGACATCAGACTCAGTTTGGAATCCACAGAACCAACTTAGAAGAATGCAATAAATGGTCTAGATGACTATAACTGTAAAACTGCTCTTTAAAATAAGCATGAATGAATCACTGTCTTTAATTAGCAAACCGAAACAATCACTGAGTAAGTCAAAAAAAAGTTAGCTAGGCTTCATGCAAATCCAAGATAGCAAATTTAATCTAAAAATAAACTAATGTAAAATGTATTGTTCAGAAAACAAATTATTACTGTGTATAAGTCTAACATTTCAAATGCAATTGATTTTATTTTTTTTTTTATCCTTACCAAAGTTTGAAAAATTATAAAATCAAATGTCATACTTTTAAGCTGGTGAATGGGGAACTTTGACAAAGACAGAAGAACCCTTTAAATTTAGGGATTTATTGCTGTTGTTTTTTTCTTCCTTTTTAGGCAGTTGTATAGTCTCACTCATAAATATTTTTTTATGTCTGGGCAATATATCAACATCTTGAAAAAAAAAAAAAGATTTTATAGCATCTCACTCACTCACTCACTCACTCACTCACTCACTCACTCACTCACTCACTCACTCACTCACTCACTCACTCACTCACTCACTCACTCACTCACTCACTCACTCACTCACTCACTCAAAGCACCAAAGTATGGAGGACCTGCTAATAGCTGTACATTGGTACATTGGTACTATTAGCAGCTTCCCTTAAGAGGTCGGACACTGAACGTCTGCCTGCTGAGTTTGACATTACTAAACAATGCTTTAGTGCGGGGGAAAAGGCATGTAGATTTGACCTACGCAGTAAAATGCTAACCAACCAATGGGAAGAAGTTGAGCCCTTAAGACACAGCCCCTCCTCATTTGCATAATGAGGCAGAAATGCATACAGAAATGTAAAAAGGACAGGCAGAAATGTAAAAACGAGAGACAGAAATGTAAAAACGGCAAACAGAAATGTAAAAAGGACAGACAGAAATGTAAAAATGAGAAACAGAAATGTAAAAATGAGAAACAGAAATGTAAAAACGACAAACAGAAATATAAAAAGGACAGACAGAAATGTAAAAACAACAAACAGAAATGTAAAAAGGACAAACAGAAATGTAAAAAGGACAGGCAGAAATAAATAGCATCGGAGAAATAAATAAGGCAAAAAAATACAAAGAAAGAATAAAACAGACAAAAATATTATAACATGCACATAAATAAAAAGTTTAAAAAAGATAAGTAATTTATAAATAAAGTGGGTAATTAAAGGAGATATATACATTTTGTCTCACTGTATAATTTATTTTCTATCTATATTTATTTGTTTATTGTTTTTTTGGTGGCACATAATTGTATGCATATTTATTTATTGAGCATTTATTTATTTCTGTATTTATTTTTAAATATGGAAGACTTGGTCCTCCATACCAAAGAGCATCCTGAGTCGATAAATGAGAGGCAGAGTTGTTTAACTTTAAAGAAACATTTAATGGAAAACCAGGAAGGAATAATGTGATCTGTCAAGAAAGGGAGCGTGTTCTGACTGCTATGTAAAACAGTGTTTACTCTGATCTCTGTGCTGTTGTCCTTAAGTCTGTATCTGGCTTCATCTCGAACAATGGTTACGTAACTTAAATATTGATTACTTAAGGACATGCCCGATCACGATGTACTGTATTTATTTGCCAAACCAGAAGCCTGTAATGAGATCTTCCTCCAAAATAATGTGGTCTGATATCTCAGAGCTCGGCTCAAATCTGCGTTATGCTTAGTAGTTTGTTTTCTGTTTAGTGGTTGATTATTTTGTGCTCTGGTCTTTTCTTGGCAGTCAAACTCAGTGTGGTGGGTTTATTGGTCACAGGGATGGGTATTTTTCCCAAAACATTGGTTTTCTGGGCTTCTTTGAGAACACAGTCGCCGTGCTAATCGACAGTTTGCACATTATGGGGCCACACTTCAGCATAAGCTTTTTTTTTTCTGAGTTGGAGTGGTTAAAAGTCACTTCTACTGTTGCATCATGTGGGAGGATAGCTGTAAAGTTTGTTTTTATCCCTCTATTTCTGAAAAACGATCCGAGTCTGAGTCGTGATTCATCAGAGCACTATAGGGGCGAGCATTAACAAAGAGATTAGGAACCTAATTTGAAATATCTTGATTCACACCACATATCGAGATAAGACTCAAATATATTGAGAATATTTTAGGTCATATAGATCAACTCTATGTCTTGGGCAATATCATTTTGAAAATTCGTCCCTTTTTTATTACTTTGTTGTTCTGAGAAAAGACAGAGAAACTAGGAGATCTGACCCACATAACAGAAGCACTCTTCAGAGCTAGGTGGAGCTCAGCTAGGTGATTATTTACTGTGTGTCTGTTGGCGCAAAAAGCCGTTCTGACACAGCAGACAAAAAAGAAATCAGGACCATCGATACACACACAGTCTGTGGACGGCTGTTTTTAAAGGCTTAAAAAGGCTTATCATTGTGTTCATAATACAGTACAGTTCCAGAAACACACTATACATGTCAAAAGACAAAAATAACTGCGTTGCTCATATTTTTGTTTGCTTTTGTTTTCTGTTTGAGATTTTCTGGCGTTGTTTATGACCATCTGCTCAAATAATTTGTGCCTTTTTCAGCTGAAACTTTATTATAGACTTGTAAGACAATTTTCTCACATTGTTGCAAAAGACTAAACAGGTTTTTTCCAAAAATACAAAAAAAAAAAGTATTTGAATTGTTCACATAATAAAAGGAAACACTTGGAAGATCATCAAGATGAGTGTGAATGCCTATTCCTTTCTACATCTAATCTATGTTACAAAAGTTTCACAAGAACTGAGACTGTGATTCCATCTGTTCTGTCTTTTCTGCTCTGTTTGTTCCTGCAGTCTACTAACCTGGTGTGAGGTCCATATTATTCTTGTCATTGCAGCCCTGAAGGGAGTCCAGAGTACGAGTGACTTGACTGGCAAATTCCTCCCCGCCATTCATGCACTCTCGCTGCAAATGGTGCCGCAGGTCTGTAATGTCATACTCATACCTGAAGATGAGGCTGAAGTCAGTTACTTCTGCACTATATTGACCTAAGTTTAGATTTCCAAAGCTAAATAATGTACAGTTTAGAACAATAAGTTACTGTGCCTTTGTGAGCTCTTAATTGTTAAAATAAGCTCCTCCCACAGGTTTGAACCTGCTCTGCACGTACCCATCCAAAATCGGCGTCTCCCTGATGCTGAGGGTGCCACCAGAGTTTGGCCCCTGGCCCCTGGAGTTCCTTAGGCTTTCCCGTGCCTGGCCTCCCATCAGCACGGATGGGATGTAGTGTATCTCATTAGCCGCCTCTGCGCTGGCACTCTTTTGGGGCTGAGGGATGCGACGTCTCTTACACCAGCGCCTGCGGGTGTACAGGATCAGGACGAGGCACAGGACGGACAGCAGAAGGGCGATCATCCCGCCCTAATGGAAGAAAGGGGGAGCGTTTGGAGCAGAGATAGACAACAAGGGGAGAGGAGAAAGCAACAGTGAGAAACAGTGAGAACACAGTCAGATAATCCAGCCAATGCAAAAATAGATCAAAGTCAAACTCCTAGCGCCAAAAGTATGATTTACTCAAGGATTCCAGCTACAGTTTATTAAGTAATGCCAATAATATGTTGGCTGAAAGTGTATGAGATTTTTACCATTCTACTTTCAAATAAAGACATTGCAAAACACAACCCTCGGACTGATTTTTGACAAAACAAGGGTAAACGAAAGGTATCAGTGACGAGAAATTGCATGACCACAGAAATTAGTACCAAACCAGCGACTGTTGCCTAAAAAAGGAATTGTGTCACTGGCTGGGAAAGGGGAGGGGAGAGCATTATGACCGCACTTGTGTTTGTCAGTTCGACACATAAAGGTAAAGTTCAAGTAGAATTAAAATGTGCTGCAACCACTTAACACCGTGCAATTAATCCTTTGATTTGATTTGATTTTTGCTCCAACATGCAAAAACAATTTAATCAACAAGTAAAAACTGCCAGTAATTTTGAAAAAAACTAAAAACAACAGAAAAAAGAGTGTTAAAATGATATCGCAACACTTCAGTTCCTCAGTGACATGCAGTCCATATTTTTAACCCACACTCAATTAACTTAAATACCTAAAAATATATTGCAAGCTGAATTGTGAGTCATATCAAAAATTAAACAACACAACCTAGTATTAGCAAACCTCCTCCTTTGCAAACATACTTTTCAGAGGCAAGATTCAGGTTCACCTAAGACTGATAAGCTAAATGTGACGAGTCAGCTTCTGATTAGAAATTTATTTAAAGTGAACATAGAATTCAGAAAGGACCCTCCATCCATTGTCCTGTACCTTAATATCCTTGCAGGATCATGGGGTGCTGGTGCCCATCTCCAGCAGTCACTGGGGGAGAGGGGGGGGCAAAGTCCCCAGTCCATCACAGGGCAACAAAGGGACACAGCGAAGAAAAAAAAAAAAAAAAACACAGGCACATATATACCTGTAGGGTAATTTAGAAAGACCAATTAACCTAACAAGTCATGATTTTGGACTGTGGGAGGAAGCCAGAATATCCAGTTCATATGCATATATAAATGTTAATTGTGATTTTATGTATCGGCTCATTCTGTCTATGTGGTATAGAGAGGACTGATAGCAAATGATTGGGTCAGGTCACACGAGCCCTTCCGTTTGGCTTTTTTTCTCTCTCTCTCTGATTTAATGACTTGTGAGACAGTCCACGGGGCAAGGGGATATGGCGACATCTACACCCACAGAGGGCTGAGAGATGGTACAAGATGGACAGATGAAGGGCGATGAGCCTGCCCCGAGGACAGGTTAGCAGAGAGGACAGAAACTGAATCAGACAGAAACCGAGGAGGGAGTGAGGAAGCGAGGAGGACGACTAAAAGAGAGCCGTGCAATGGCGAGACTAGAGTCAAAAGAATCCTGTCAAGAAGCAGGATATGGATCAAAGTCAAGGCAAGTCAAAAGCACATCGTCTGTGGAAACACAGGAGCGTGTAAGACCAATGTCAGTTTGATAATCTCTTTTGTGAATAAAGGAAAGACAGTTCATCGGATGCTTTGACCTATTCTGTTTCAAATGCCATTATTTGCATGTTTAAGGTTTTTTAAATGATGATGTGGAGTAGAGACATGAAGCATGGGACCATAGGTATGACCTAAGGGCGTAACATTACATGTTCAGCATGTGCAGTTTACCCCTTATGCATGCCTAATTTGATGCTAGCAGCAGGGCAACCAAATGAATAAAAATGAGATACATTGTGCAATTTGGAAAATGTCAAACAGAGTTATGAAAATGTCAAGGTGACAGTACGGAGAATCAGACAGCGGCAATTTGCCACCGGAGACAGATTTATTTTTAAAGTGAATGAATGCTTTACAGCAGAAATGCTGAAATTATCGAGCAAACAAACCACATGAGTTCTCTCTCTGGATAAATGCTAAAACTGCTGACTTTTAGGCTGGGCTATTGTAATGTCTTTATATGTGCAAAACATTCTCTGAAAAGCCTCCTGTTGATCGTACATGCAGTGAAGGCTGTGAGGAAAAACTAGTAGGAACCATATTTACTGACATCTTCTTTCAATTGTATTTTTTTCTGTTCATTTGTAGCAGAAAGTAGAAGTGAAACTTGACTTGACCATCATTTATTGAGTGTTTCTACATACATACTGTATATGTCAGAATTGCCGTCACTGTCTTTTTATTTCTTAACATAAACACTAAATTAGCATTTATCTGTAAGTCGATCATTCACACAGCATAGTATTTATTTATTTTTCATATTCCAGCAGATAACATAAAAAATATTGCTAAGCAAATCAGTATCTGGCTGATTAAAAAAAAAGAGTGATGATCAGAAAATGATAACCAGGATTAAATTAAACCAAGTTACAAGGAATTAAATGACAAAAGTGAAAAACAAAGTATTGACTAAATCAGACAATTTATGGAAAACCATGGAGAATGATCAAATAAACAGTGGGTTTTAGTCAGTAATTTACATAAAAGATCCCTTTGCCCAAACACATTAAATGTTCAGCTTGAATAAATCAAAATTTCTGTTGCTTATATTAATTTAAAATTGCAAAAGAGGAGGCCTATTTGCATGTGTTGTTTGCTTAATCTGTCCTGTCAAGGACATTAACAAATGACTCCATGATATGGGCCACTTATGCAGTAAATCTGCATGCAGACTGGTCAGAGAGGAGACTTGAGTCATTCGGTCTGCAATAATTAAATTTTCAGCTCTCTGCAAGTCACCGATAATGACCCCTATCGACATTCACAGAAAACAATTACTACACTCCAACTAAAATAGCTCCTTGGGAACAAAAGCACACAAAGAAACTGCATTTACTCTGTCTGAAAAGACTTAATTTTGGGAGTATGTTAAGCTATGCAATACAAATTTATTTGCAAGATCAGTTCAATTAAACTAAACTGGAGCACTAATTTATTTACATTAATCAATCTCTACATTAACCAAAAGCTGTGGTAGAATGTTGTATTGAAAGAGAGAAATACATTTGAAATAGACACCTCACCCTCCAACTATCAACAGTCCATTGTGGTTTTGCAATCACTCAATAAGACAATACCGTATGTATCATGCAGCTGTCACACTGTTTTCGATCTTAGCATGAAAGTTGCCATGTCAAAAAACACATTAAGAAACGTAACGTTTGACATGTGTGGAATGCTTCTAAAGCACCTGTGGTTTGTACTTGTGTATAAGTGCTACAATTAAAGGTATAGAGTTCACAATGGTTTATGTTACTTTAGCTGTGAAATCGCATCTTCTTTACTTTTCTTTCCGCATTTAAAGATAAACTGACCATCTGTGGATATTAGCCCAATCCTCTGAGTGCACAGTAAAATTAATAGGAAAATAGCCCAAGTTACCAGCAGTTGGAGCCACTTTAAAACTTCAGCAGGTGAGTGACTCCTCAGAGGAGACTGATTATCTGTATAGTGTTGCATAGGATTACTTTTAATTATTGGGTCACTGCTGCATGTTTTGCACAGTACTTGCATATATGCCAAAGCAGTGTTGCAGTTTTTCATCATGTTCAAACCTCCATGGCAGCTAGTGATCAAATTTCTTATGCTAAGGTATCGGTGTAGGGAGGTGATGCTTGAGTATTATTTACCTCAGGAAGCATCTTTATACAATGTGAAAATGCATGGCAGATGTGCAATTGTTTTATTGGGTATTCAGTTATTGGCAATTTTGGGATATTTCTAGTAATTATGTAGATTATTACATCCAACCAAATTTAAAGACATCTCATAACATCCGTGCATGATCAAAATGCTGCTGACAGGCAGAGGTAGAATCAGTGCTAAGCAGAATGGGGGAAAGGACAACAGATTTTATGAAAAGGAAAAAAATCTAATAATGCTCCATGTTTTAAGGGAAGAGTTTAACTACGGCTTTGGATTGGCACAAGCATTGCATTTATCTAGAGAAAGTAATGTGGGCCTTAGTTATTAACTTCACTATGCACTGTAACATGTGAAACTGGATTACTTATATCTGGGAGATAACTCATGTACATGTACCATAATCTGAACATTGTTCTGTTTAAAATGAGGTCAGCAATCTGAATAATGCCATGATTGTGAATGTAGCCAATACCTTGAACAAGTTCCAGAACATTGTGGTCGGCTAAGCAGCAAAGCACCTTAGTGCGATAATCAAAAATAATGCGGAAAGCGAAGGCTGTAAGCAGAGTGACTGAGCACTAAGATCGCGTTTTACCTTTACTGTGTCCATTAAAAGATCAGTTCCTAAAGCACTTTGTGTCTTTTAAAACATGTCGGAGATGGTTCAGATATAGATGGCATCAGCAGACAAGTTAAGCTCAAAAAATAAAATAAAAAAAAAAACAAAAAAAATACTATATTGATCAACATAATGTAAGCAGCACAAATGTTCTTGTGGGGGAAAAAAGCAGTGTCTGTGCTAAATTTTAAAAACCCTTTTAATATTGATAGAGAACACCTACAATTTTTACCTGATCTGAAAGCAACATGCAAAAACAGGTTACACTAAATACATTTTAGACTGTAATTTATTTGTAGTGATGGAAGGATAAAACAACTTAGCTGTTGACATCACCATACATTTTTTTTTACTTTGCCTCACATGTACAGCACAATTTCAAAGTTTGATCGTTTGAGTCACACACTGCCTTCAGTGAACCATTTTAGTCTTTTCCAACATATCTGACAATATGAAACTGGCACCAAATGTACGGCTACGGTAATAAAAGGTGCCCTCAGTGGCAGGAAGAAGGAGTAGAGTAACAGATGGCAAGCCCACCAACACAGGCCTGATCTAGACATCAAGGAGACACATAGGGATTAGATGAAGAGCCCAAGCCCAGCCAACTCTTTGTAACATGACTGATTCCAAATAGCTGTAACCATTAGGATCATTCCAACATGTTTTAATTACACAATATGCCTATAAAGACGTAAGCAATTCTATAAAACATTTTTTAATGAAGTTCTCAGCTGTGATGTCACATTTGTAATAGTATGCACGGATTGTAACTGATAAATATGTGTATAAAAATTGTCAGAGAAAGTATCAATTTCAGAGTCAATGGTGTGAAGTGATCCGCTGTTCCTGCTTAGAGGGTATAAACGAGCCAAGTCTTTACTGCTTGGCATCAATAAGGTTTGTATAGTACAGTGATGATGTTGAAATAATGCTGTTGCCGTTGACAGGACTGCAGTGTTAAGTAGATCACCAAAGTACCAAATGCAACAGTAGTGTTTGAGTTCTTTGAGACATCTGTGTCATTTTCTCTTCCTTTTTACTTTTAGATTTTAAAGAAAGAAACATCTTTTATCCTCCACAGGAAAATCAGAATAGATTAGCACAAAATGTCCTTCCATTTTAAGTATACTGTAAACACGGGTTGTGGCTAGGTGTGGCAACCCAAATTCCAGCCTCTAGTTCAGGGGTGTCAAACATACGCCCCGCGGGCCGGATCCGGCCCGCCGAACAATTTAGTCCGGCCCTGTGGCTAAATGCATTATCGTTATTTATTTATTTATTTATTTTTTTTTTTTTTTTTTTTTTCCAGTGTCCTGTCTGGCAATTTGGCAATAAGAATTGTTGTCTTAATGCCAAAAAGAGCTCATCAGATTTGACTTTCACAAGTGGAGCAGTACTGCTTTTGCCATAGTGCTCTGCTTGATTTATGAATGTGAATAGTTTTATTATGATTCATGCGGGGAATATCTCAAATGATATGGACACTACAATGGGAAAGTAGGAGAGGAAAGGAAGAACAAGAAGAAAAAAACAAAAGGTGAAAGAAAGAGGAGTTAAAAAGAAGAGAATGATAAAACAATTATTGAAAAAAACATGTACTTTGTTTAATTGAAAATGTGCAGTTCCTATATTGTCCACGAGGGGCGCTGTGTTTTAATTAGCAGATTAAGCTTCAGGTGTGGAAAAATTTAAATCATTTCTTAATTTTTATCTGTTTGATGTATTTTGTCATGTAGGACAGTGTTTTTAAGTTCCAAAAAATGTGAATAAATGTTTTTCAACATTGTACAATCACTGTGAAGTAAATGTTTAACTGAGTAAAAGTATTGTTGAAATTGCACATACTTTTCTTAAAAACGCTGAGGTTATTCATAATATATTGTGTAAAAGTGAAATTAATTTAATATAAAAATCAACAACAAGACCACATTTATTAGTTCTATTTAATCTTGCAATGAGTTAACTCGTGTGGCCCTCTTGAGATCAGATAAAGCTGTATGCGGCCCCTCAACCAAAATGAGTTTGACACCCCTGCTCTAGTTCATCCCAAATGTGTTCTATAAGGTTGTGGTCAGGACTCTGTGCAGGTCAGTGAAGATTCTCTACACCAAACCTTATAAACCTATAAGGTTTATAATGCTTGGAACATCCAAATACACTGATTCGGTGGTGTGTCTCAATACTTTTGCAAATATAGTGTGTTAGAACAATGCAAAGTACGTCCAATGACAATATCTACTGTTAATTGTGTGTTCACTTGACCTCCAGATGGCTCCAAGAGCTCAGCAGGTAGAAAATAACATTAAACAATAAAGCTTGTGTACAAACAAGAAGTCTCAATTTAACATAAACTGCCGGTTTGCATTTTTGGTTAAAACAACTCTGTTCTTTAGTCAATGATGTTGATCATAGTGGGTAAAATAACAAATTTTACTCAAGAGTAGCAGTACTTCTTAATAATATTACCCAAGTAAAAGTGAAAAGAGCAGTGCAGTAAAAATACTTATATAAGTGTATCTAACCTATACTGCCTGTTTCTGCATAAATGATTGTTGTAACTAGCTTTTTTATCTAGGCCTCTGGATTTAATTTTGATTTATTTAACTGTAAATAAATGTCTGACCACTAGTTGCCAGCAGCACTGACATTACAAACAATCCACTTTGTACTTTAAAAATTATATTATATGTTTTTCTTGATTTAATCAAGGGTGACATTTGGACAAAAATGAATTAAACATGTAAAAAGTTTTTTTTTTTTTTTTTTTAAATGAACACACTATAGTTCCGATTAGAGGTGAAGCCGACAGATAATTCTAGTGAGCATGATTTATGATTGTTCAAAGTTCACAGTTGAGCATATTGATAACTATTAAGCTAAGGTTTACCATTAAGCATTTTCACTGTCATTCATTCCTGAGTGAACTAGAACAGGAAGCCAAATGCCAAGTACCTCCATAGGTTCTCAATCAAATCAACCTCAGTGACAAATGCAATTCCAACCCATCAACCCGCATTAGCACCCTTGAGCAGAGGGAGATAATACAGACAATATGAAAAATAAAATTAATGTCAACATTAATTGGAATGAAAGTGGGGACTAAGTGGACTGTGTTCTCTTATACTGCCGATAAAACTAAACCACACATCAAAGCATGCCAGTGCTCCAGCCCCATGATCTACTTACTAACGGAAGGGAATGATGTTGTAATGGCACCAGAGCTCCTTATGACTATCACTGCTGTCATGTAAGTCATGAATGGAGAAGGCAAGAGCTGGTCTTCCTCAATCTGACAGAGCAAACATTGTGTTTGAGCTGAGCTATCAATCTGTCACTTAGTTTGCTGATGTTAGGCATTGAAAAACAGGAAGGCGGAAGCATCTATGCTATCTGACAGATACAAGAGAGCAAGAGTAAGTTTGCTTCTCAGACTACAACAAATTTAATCTTCCGAGCATGCACACTGATTAAGTTTGAAAACAGGTCACATGGTTCAAATACGGCATCCATAATGTCATGCATTTGCTATTATTTTAATTAATTTCAAAACAGATGTATATGATTTTGTCAATATGCCATCAATAAATCCTAATGCTTAATGATCTGGTGCTGATTTTTGACATTGAACAGGCATAAAAGTCAAAAGTCTATTTCACACACTTTCCACAAGGTTTCCTGCACTGGAAATGAAAATTAATGAGAGGGCTGGCGTACATCATTTCATTCAATTTGGTATGTCTGATTGAAGCTAATACAGCATAAAACCAGACTCAACCAGTGATGAGATATCAATGTACACTGTGTTATGGTTGCGCTGCAAAACTGCGAAACCTCAAAATATTTGAAAGACATTTTATGATCACATAATGTATCTTTATTTAAATATTTTTAAATCTAGTACCATCAAGGTTAATTTCTGGCCAGGATTCCAATACATATAGAACGCAAGGATATACAGAGCAATGACAAAATAAAGCAAGTATATTAAACCGGTCAAATGAAGAGTAAGGCACCAGGAATGGGGACTGAAATAGGAAAGTAAGTTGGAGAAGCAGAAAATTGAAGGTATACATGATTTTTAGGGCGATCAAGAGTGCTAATAATGGCTTCGAAGTTTCGAAGAAGAAAAACTACAGGGGGCAGTTATAGCGGAAAACAAAAACTGAGTTAAAGTTCAAAAATGGAATTTTAAAGTGTGTCCACTAAATGCAGCAAAAACATGACAGCTCAATGTTTTAGCAGCAACTTATATATCATTTTTAAATACTTTTTTATGGCATGCTTTTGGGATTGCAAAAATATTGAAATTTTTTAATAATTTTGCTGATATATTGCGGTTAACTTAAAGTGTAACTCACACCAAAATAAAAATTTTTGCAGATAAACTGTATAAACTGGGACTTAAGGCTCCAACATACTAAGGCATACTGTGCGCATACTGAGCCGCGTGGACTCAAGTGCTGAAGTGCTATGATATTGTTGAGGCTGGAGTTGTTTTTTGATCAAGCTCCAGGGCCTGCTAATGTGAATCATGCTGAATTAAGACACCAACAGAGTCATCTAATGCAAGTAAGATATTAACTACTTTACCAAAACCTGACTCCCAAGATACTGACAAGCAATCTGTGTGGACTATGATGCATATGGAATTAAATATCAAGTTTGACAGATTTTATTCCTGATTTTAACCTGTGCAACATTTGCAACTTCAACACGTATACGTGTAATTCTGGTGAACAAACATGTGTTTGAAGAAGTCCATGTAAGTCTTATGGATTAATTGTAAGGGGCTCTGGAGACGTCCGTTAGTTCTTCAGAGGTGAGAGCAGCAATGAGGTTTAATATTACCAAACAATCAAAACTGCTGCTTTACTATTAGAAATACAAAGATGGCAAAATTTCTACTTCTCTGCAGCCAGGTTTGGCAGTGGTAGTATCTATATCTGAAAATAAAATGGTCATAAAAATAAAAAAAACAATTTAGTATTTTTTCCCCTTTTAGTAGAAAACAAGTGCTGCATCTTTTACATTTTAATAGGAAGTTTGAACAGCCTGAGCAGCATGTAACAATCCTTCTCCTACGCAATTCTGCTTTATAATAAGCCTGCTGGTGGTTTTTTAACAACACGGGACAAATCTCAGCTGAGAGCGGAAATGAACTGATGCTGACGTCACGCCGTGTCAGGCCAAAATTTCCTCTGAGTTGTTGCTCTTTGTGTTTCTCTAGCTGATAGTTTGTTATTGTCTAATTTGTGCCATGCAACTGGAAATAGTACGGAAATGAAAAATAGATGTGCTGTGACAACAATGAGCTCAGATACCAAGAAAGCTCTGATATAAGAGACTCGGAAAGAAAACAAATGAGTTCAGAATCCTGACATTTACATTTACATTTCTTTTTAAATTTGAAGTCACAGTAGAAAACTACACAAGGCAATGCTGTTAATGTAAACAGGTTAGCAGGAGATGAGTTTGGAAGTAGAGGAAGCATGGGAAAAGATAATCAACTTAAACCTAGTAGATCATTTTAGAATTATCTAAATTTTTACTCTTTTCAGTTTATTATAAATCTATGTATGTTTGTAACAACAGCTCTTAAACCTGCTAACAATTGTAATTAAGTTTCAAATAAGCTAGTCATACAGAACTTACTGGTTACAGCCAACTTTTTCATAACATACGCTAGTTTAACAATTAAGTAAAAGTATTGATTACAGTATAAGTGAATGCTGCATGTTGCTATAGAACCTTTGTGTTCACAAGCCAAACCATGTCTGCATCAGAGATTTAGGAGGATAACAAAGAGGACTGGCGATTGGTGAACCTTCCTTAAAGAACATTGGTAAGCTGGCTTGGGACATTTTTACCCGACACGTTGTGCAACAATGCTCACCGACCACCTCTGGGTGCTGATATTCATTGGATGCTATGGCTTTACAAGTGGACAGGGCCACATAGATTGAAGGTTTATGCGATCAATGTTATTAATGCAGGGTTTTGGAGAGTTGCCAAGTCGATATCCTGAGATCTGAGCAATGTCACAACAACTATTTCCTCTTAAGAAATATGGGGGAACATCAGTATGTGTTTTTGAGGACCCAACATCTTTCAAAGCTGTAGATTGTGCTTTTAAGCTTTAATGTAGCGATGCTCGTTTTGAAAAGGCACCTTTATTTTTCCGTTTATTTTTGTCGATAAAAAATAGATAAAAATACATAGCTGGAGTTTCAGAAAAAAAAATTAATACCTAAGCACATAAAAAAGACAAGAAAAATACTGTTTAAAGCAACTGTTTAGCTGATTTTTTATTCTTGTCACATATGTTAGTGTGTCTACTCTATACTTGCATGTACATATGAAAAGCTGAAGGAGATTTTGAGAAATATCAGGCCCACATATGAGGTAGATTTGTTGCCCATGACTCACTGCCATTTTACATACTGCATGTTTATTTGTGTGGACGGTGAAAACATGTAGGGCCTTATCTTCGAGTGCATTAAAACACGCGCAAATTAATTAGCATGTGCAAAGCTGATCTTCATGCAAGGTGCAAAGCACTGTGTGTGTGTGTAAAATTAGCAGAAGAGTGGGTTTTTTGCAGGTGTGCCTGCATGAATATGCAGATCATATGCTGATGACTAGACTGGACCAATTAATGGGAAGAAGATATGCAAATGTAAATACTTACCACCCGCAAAGCGATTTATGAAAACTGAATCTGATTGCAGGCGCAGTTTCTAAGTGTGTATTTAACACGTTTGAAAGTCACAAAATCTCTGCAGTCATTGTGGCCAGAAAGAAGGGGTGTATGGCATGGTGTTCAGGTCTGACAGGGGTTGGATACGGGGGCATTGTCATGGTGTGCTTTCCTCTTCCTCTACTACTCTGTCTGCAATGCCAACTGCAGCACTACATGCTACCATAACAGCTGTTGTTGCTAAACATTTATTTCTCATTTATAAAACGCTGAAACCGGGGACATTTCCGGGGACAGCGTCACTCTACTGGTCACTCTACTGTAGAGGAACATTAAGCAGGTAGGGGGTGGGGGGAGTGTGAAGCTCTTTGAGTGCAAGAACAGAAAAAAAATATTATTATATAGGAATTGGCCATCTTGCACTGAAAGTTCAATGCTAAATACATAGTGTATGAATGCCACCTCGTGGTGAAATAATTACTAGCTTAATTAATCATTAAAGTCCAGTAACCCTGCCATCTTAGCCACTTCAAGCATCCAGCATGTCGAGGTGAGGAAATCTTGATCAGAGCAGGCATAGTTCCTGTATAGCATAGCATTGAATTGAGAAACATGGTCCCATCATTACAACAGGTGGAGGATATTTAGGAGAACTTCGTAGTAGCGGCACCTGTGTGCCACTAGGTATTGGAATTGTAAACCACATAATTTGTTGACACTTCCAGATAACATGTGGCAGACCATGTTAGCCAGATATCAAATAATAGGGCATCAGATGCATAGAAAGATAATGTTGTAGGGTTAGATACACTGACATACATTATCACAATTAAACACAAAGTAGATACATACAAAGGCACAAGATGAATGCATTTATATGTACCGATTCATACCATAGCTACTTTATTGACATATTACTTATAGGAGGATATTCAGGGATGCTCTTAGAAATGCCAATTATAGCACAATCTTTTAAAAACAGCTCAGATTACGCTTGTCATATATTGTACACTAATTGGGCTCCTGCATTTTTTTATTTATTTTTTTGTTCTTGCATGCCTTATAGACTGTCTGATTTGGATTTCTTTTCTAAATCTGCTATTGCAGCCTTAGCAGCGTTCATGCTGGAAAAAAAAGGCAAATACATAAGCGTATCCTGTTTCTGTTGAATCCACAAGGGAAACTAGAGAGTGCAGAATTGAAATGTAAGCTGATAATCTTTCAAAACTCTGTCACAGAAAGTCTGAGAAATTCCTTAGATACTGAATGTAATCCGACTGTTCCCAGGCCACTTAACACTAAAATGTTTACAAGTAAAAGACTTAAGACAAGCCATATGTAGCCTCAGTTATAACTGAATCCACAAATCAGAGCTTGTCTAGTTGTCATCACGCCTGTCAAACTGAATATGCAAACAGGAAACTGGAATCGGCAGCAATAATACATTACAGACTGACCGGAAAAAAATGTATTCCAGTTATTATTATAGCCACAACAAACTGAAGCCTTGCACGATCAATAATATCAGGATAAAAAAAAAATCCTTATTTCCTATTTCATAGTGTAGATGCATCATGACAGCTTTTGAAGACAAGGCAAAATATGTCTATATTATCAAATTAAACACCATGCAACAAAATCAGCGACTGCAACAGGTAGTCTTGCACTTGGGTAACTGCATTTCAATTTGTCTGTCAATATGTTGCTGCCACAAACAAAAACATTGTTTGCTGGCCTCCCAGGAAAAAAAAACAATAGAGCTAAAACAGAGTCACAGGGAGGAGGGGGCTGTGTGTGTGTGTGTGTGTGTGTGGTTGGTTGGGGTGGGGGGGCATCAAATCTAGCCTGAAGCTTAAAAATATTAGGCAATCATATAATGTAATTGACTCCGTTTGGATGCCTCCATACTTTATGTGCTGATTGGATTGATCCATTGAGACCCTGTAGCAAAACAGCAGCTGATTAAAATTTGTAAATTAAAAAGGGAGAAATGTGCACAGAGGAGATACAATGCAGCTTACGAGTCTCAACAGATAAACCAGTCACGCTGCAAAAGAACACAAAATATACAGCTTTTTATTGGTTCCCAGTCTGAAAAAAGTTTTAGGATTTGCTTATTTTGGTGTATAATTCCGGCAGAGTTTGTGCTACAGCTGACTATGTCTTTGAACTCTCCGTGTCTCGCCCAGTGTTGGTACAGACATACACAAGGTTGGTCATCTATTATTGATGAGCAGGTGATGCCAGGGGAGGATATTGTGGTCACCTCATTGATGGGACTGTAAGAGGAAAAGCTTTAAACTCTGTATGAGGAGGGATATAAACCAAAAAGTAAAACATTTCACAAAGGACTCGTCCACACAAACCCACACCAGATTAATTAAATTAAATGCATTAGATGAATAGTAACCTAATTTACTGAGTAATATTACAAACTATCCAAAGCAGCCAATTAGATGTTTTACTGGCCTCAAAACCAGACTTCTGTGCAGTCCATTGAACCCAATCCCCCTTTCGAACGGGGCCAGTGACAAGTCTGGCTTGCCTACAAGTCTTAAAATCCTGGGCATCAGATTCAACCGATAGTCATGAATAATGTTGTGATGGCAAAGATGGTCAGCCAGTCAACTGTGGCAGATTAGATGCTCCTGGCTAAGATGAACTGGTGTAAGCTCAAGCAGGCACCATGTGTGGTGCCTGCTTGACAGACAGGCAGAGAGACAGAGGAGGAAAGAAAGAGATTTTTTTGTTCATAATAAAAGGATCTAGAGATTCTTAACATGCTTGTATGTCTTCGTCAATAAGTTTGTAAAAGATAGTAATGATTTAGTGAATGACTGAACCATGCGTGTGGAGCTGATTAACAAAACATTTTAACAAGGGTTTCAATTATTTTCACGATCGTTTTTCTAGATGAATATTTTCAAATACTATGAAGCAGGCAAAACAAGCAACTTTAACATGTCACTGTGGTCTCAGTTATTCTGTATAAGGGCAGAATAATATAACTAACAATATATTTTTGTTGGAACAGAGCCACTCTAAGAAAGCACATTTACTGGGTTAAACAGTAACGCAAATGAAGCACATGTTTGTATAAAATTGATCAAACCATGATCGTACACATAAAAATCAGACATGCAAACGGATAATAGTAACTACTGAAGTGTTTCTGCTTGGTGAGATATTTTAATTCACACCACTGACAGACAACTTATGATAATTTAGTCCTCTTATCTGACACGCTTTGTAGAGGGTGGCACAGATTTGTGATCATACATTTATTTATAGTTGTTACAAACAGAGCCAAGCCGAAAAGTTACGAAACAGCCAAAGTTGGGTGTTATCATTACACCCAGTCATGACGCCACTAAGCTTTAGCTAAAGCTTTGCTAAACCATTACTACTGCACATGTTGGATTTTTACAACTTTATGACGCTGCTTTTATGCCATGTTTTAACATTTTTTATATGCCTATTATCCAGCGGCTTCTCTTCATGTCCTGTAGCCTTCCTTAAAAATATCCTTTTTCTGCACAAAAGGTTCTGTGAAGTGTGTGCTTCAGGTACAAGGCTCATATGGCAGACCTCCCAGGACCTTTTCTGTATCCACAAGAAGCCAAACTAGTGACATGGCTTTAGGATTTATAGGTCGAGGCCTCCAGCCGGGTAGCAGGCTGCAGCGCAGCCTGGGCGGCTCAGTGGTAGCACAGCTTCCATCTGTCCTTACAGTCTGCTTGTATTTGCATGCTAATCTTTCCCTGACTACGCCTTCATGGAAGCACCTTTGCAGAGCCGCTGCCCCCCCCACAGTGCTTTAGGGATGACGAATTAGCAGGTACGCAACCACAAAGACACCAACCTGAGGGTGGTGGGATGTGAAATACAGATAGAGCAGGGAGTAAAATGTGAGATTACAGCAAAGTCAACGAGATAAGAAGCACCGTGCAAAAGCCTCATATTGCCACCAAGAAATGTTTTCGCCATCCTGTCACCTATGTCCAGTGGATGGGTGTTCCCTAATTTATGTAGAGCATTTAGAGGACAGGACAAGGCCAGTTATTTGTCATTACATCTGAAATTAAATCTAGTTGAAATTAAATTAGCTCTGAAGGTATTGAAGTGTGCCTCTCTGCCTCTGTTCGCAGATGTAGCTGCTGGCAAAAGTCTTCCAAAGCTGACTAATCATTTGTGTATGCAGATATAATAAGCTTTCAATGTCTGAAAATATATATCATCCATCACAGCATGATTGTAATGTCTTTGGGCCAGAAAAGGGCACTGGGAGTAGGTGTGGCATATCTTAGATCTAATAAATATACATTTCCTCGGGGCAAGAGGAGGAAGCGGAGAGTTCTAAGGATTCATTTCCTACTCTGCCGAGCGAGCTGATAAGGTTTGATACAGTATGCGCATGCAAAAATCTACACCCAGCTACTGGTTTTCAGTACTTAATAATGTTATGTCCCTCTGTAATAATCTTATGTCTCTCTTGTATCAAAAGGGTAAAAGTTTACTTCAATTTCACTAGTTAAAAATGACCCTACTTGTCTCCATTTCTTTTTATATGGGGAAAGCACACACCAGTGTATAAATGCCATCAAAAATCTATAGATAGTCATTGTGGGCATGAATGCAATTTTATTTTGGATTTTTGATGATATACAATACAATTGTACTCAGTACAAAACTAAATATATATATATATATATATATGTATATATATATATGACCAGAACAGTTAGATTACTTGTTTAATTGCAAAAGCTAAAAAAGACTCCTGGATAGTCAATAGCATCTAGCTGATTTTCTTTAGAAAATAATCAATCTGATGGCTAAAGGACACTTAAAAATATTGTATGCTGAGATTTCTGAATACTGGGACAAACAACGAGAGTGAAAAACAATTGCAAAAAATGCATTCATGATTATTGGGCTCTCTGAAAGTGTCAATCAGGAGAAAACATCTGTGAAGCTTTGCTGCTTTAAAGACTCAAACAGAACCACGCATTGCCTCCTCCAGCTCAGACCAAACTAAAAGCATGTTTTAATTAATATTTTGGATATCTTTACGAAGATTTAGACTTTCCCCATTAAAAAGGCAGTAAAACTGTGCATCAAAAACATTTACTTGTTACTTCTGATAAACGTTCCATTATAGTACTTTCATGAGTTTCCTTAAGAAAAATGTTACCATCACAGAAATATGGAGAATGCGCAGTTCTTCCTTTGTGGAATCGTTGGCCGGGTCTTCAGTCGGTTCAGGTAGGTTCACACTGCCATCCTGATGGTGGATGTGAAATAGAAGGGTGCCATTCTCCAGCCACTGCTGCCGCCAGCGTACCAGAGGGATGTCCTCAGAGTTCCCAGAGATTTCTAATAATTACAAAACACAAGAGGCAACGAATGAGAAACCTTCTGCTTTTAGAAGGGTAACAGAAATACAAACAAACTGAAATCTATTTAAACATGAGCCATATACACACACACACACACACACACACACACACACACATATATACATATATATATATATATATATATATATATATATATATATATATATATATATATATATATATATATATATGGAAACTTTCAGCATTATGTTGAAGGATTAATTTACAGCTCAAAGCTGAGAAACTTAAAGGAATGATTGAGTTTAGCATGTAGAACTAGGTGATAACAATGATAAAAAAAGAGAAGGTCCTGACAGAATAAAGGGAAAAATAATTAGAGCTGACAGCTAACAGCTGAACCGACAGCTTCAAAAGCAAGACATTGTGATGAGAAAATGTCTTACTGTGTTGCAGTTCTTTATATAGATAACGCTGTTCAGAAATTATCTATATGGCCAGGATCAAACTGATTGCAGATTTATCTTTTTTACTTTTGAATGTTTCAAGATTTATATAACCCTGGTCTGAAAATAAAAACACTCTTTTAGGTATGATGGGAGGCACAACAAAAAAGAAAAGAAAACGGTTAAACGAAGGAGATGAAAATGAGTAAACAGAGATTTTATGCAAGCAGCAGCGCATGAGAAACACAGTGCTTCAGTCATACCTCAATTCCCCTGACAATACATTCCACCTCTAGTTTGTTTTATTAGTGATGTACGCCAAAACCCACACACAGAGTGAAGAAATAGGAAACATTATGAATGCATGACTGAGCTTTATGGCTGGTTCTTTGTTATGCAAATATGATGTGTAGCAAAGATGCATCACACTCAGGTCGTGAGAGATACTTGAAGACATGCATCCAAGAGCGGAGACAGAAACCTAACTCCAGCTCTGCTTCTTCTCCAGCACCACAGAATACTGCTGAAGCTGAGCATACAGTATGTTTAAGGCAAGGTTTTGTTGCATCTTTGAAGTTATTCTTTCAGTGCAGTGTTCCATTTTAAAGTAGCACCGATGTCAGTGGTGTATTTATAATAAAGTGTCTGATTCTCAATTTATACAGCAGGTTTGTCGAGTGCCTACTGTCAAGGGTCGATGTCTTATGTGTTGTACACTGCAAAGACGGAACTAAAAGTAAGTAAGATTTTCTTGGAATTAGTGTATTTGTTCTTGATTTGAGCAGGCAAGTTTAAATGATCTGCCAATGGAATAAAATTGTTGCACTTAAAATAGGAACATCTCATCTCCTTAATTTTATTTCATAGGCCGTATATCTAATTATCTTATTTTAGGGGTAAAAATACTCATTCCATTTATCAGATCATCTTACTTACCTGCACAAATCAAGGACAAATACACTCATTCCAAGCAAATTTTGCTTACTTTTAGTTCCCTTTTTGCAGTGTAGCTGTGCCCCACATATGATGAAAAGGCTACCATTGCTTCTCTCAGGCTCCCTGCACACAGCACATAAGATCCAGTTACGCTCCCACCATGATAATAAGCCTCTGGGTGTTCACTTAGTATGGTGCTTGCTCAAGATTTTGGGGATCGCTCACACTCCATAAAAACACAACAGGGAGTGCACAGATTTTTGTTTTAAATACCTCAGAATACGAATCCAAAACTATTTGTAAATTAGTTGATTTGAATGTCTAGGTATGGTGTTAATCCATTGTGAATGGGACCTCAATCACCTGCAGAATAAGTAATTCTGTAGAAGATTTGAAACCAAAACAGTGCACGGAACTCAGGGTCAGATTTTTCTGCGATTGAAATGCTCCCTCTTTACAAAAATGCTAAATTGAGATAACCAAGAAAAAGGCAAAAAGCTAAATGAAAGCTGAGGTGAAAAAAGGTGAAGAAAATTAATAAATCAAATACAGGGTATAACATCTGAACTCTTTATTTGAAGTGGTTATCTAATAAATATTTGACCAGAGTAAACACTCACTTTCAGTTTTATTATTGCTATTGAAACTAATATTCCCTTGAGAAACGTCTTACTCAGCTGTCAGGTTATCTCTAATGCTACTACTTAATGTATTGTAAACTGTGTGTATCCTTAAATTCCTGATGGATTACAAAGGAAACCACCACCACAGCACCAGACAATTACCCTAATTGGCACCAAGATCCAGTGCAGCACACTCATTTGTGAAGAAAGTGTATCAGCATATCAGAGTTTATATATAGTACTACATGATAAAATATATATTTATAACACGCATATGCCACAGCAGCACTGATGACCACAATGGGCCACAGAGATGGATGATGCACAGAAGGGACAGTGCATTTAAAGAACAGTCTGTCAGAAAGTCTATACCCTGTAGAAAGAACAGTTATGGCTGCGCAGACAAATTACTTCCTTGTAACATCAATCAAGATTAGGGCTTGATCAAAAGAACAATGCACAACATGTGACAAAAGCAATATGTTGTCTGATAAAAGATGACAAGAACATGAACTTCTTTAGCCATTGAAAATATGAAGAACAGTCAATATAAAGCATGAAAACACTTTGAATCGTCTTTATAAATAAATCTACCTTGCCTTAAAAGATCTCACATGATGCTAATCTACCACACACACACACACACACACACACACACACACACACATATATATATATATATATATATATATAGATATACCTCTCATATCTATATCTCTCTCTCTCTCTATCTATCTCTATCTATAATCCTCTAGTCCTAGATTAAGGATATTGCTTTTTATTATTGAAGGCAAATAATTTTTTATGCAAATGTATTTTAGGCACTGTGATTTCTCATTGTCATTGTTATGTCTGACATACATTCTTGATGTGTTGTTTTTTATAAGGTGATGTATTTAACATTTTAATTATCGGTTAAATAATGTATCTGTTTTTCACTTTTGAGGCTTATATATGCTTTTGTTTTAACTGACAATGCTTGTTGCAGGTGCTTTATTAATACCATGTCCTTTAGGTAAATGTTATTTAGCTTTTCTATTTTTATTGTGACTTACTGTAAAAGCAATTACTCATTGGAACTTGGATAAAAATTAATGATGTTTCATAAGCAATATCACATCTCACAGTGGCTATCTAAGGTATATATATATATATATATATATATATATATATATATATATATATATATATATATATATATATATATATATATATATATATATATACACATATAAAAAAATTATATATATATAGTCTGTTCACAGTTTTTCACATTAAACGAGTTACACAGCCTTTGAAGCTGTACTTTGTGGATGCTAACAGATAGGGGGTTGAAAAAATATCTGTTTATTTTTTCGTCTTGTAACTTAATGGTTGAACATACTTGTAAAGATCAAGCATTTATGCATGCTTGATTGAATTATTGAATAATTTGCAAATCAAACTGAGTTAACCACAAAACAGATAGAAGTTTTTATTTTTAGGTTTAGAAAAACTCATCCGTGATTAGGTTATCCTAATTCGGCATTATCGATACTTCTACAGATGTCTTTAATACTAAAATATTATAACACAAATTACATTTTTCACATTGATCAACCCTGAGAAGTGGTCCACTTGGAAGTCCACAGTTTATCTGATGAGTCAAGGCATCATATATAAACACTTCCAAGAGACGTGGTCAGCAACACTTTGAAAGATATTAATGAGGGAAGCAGAATGAAAGTTATTTATTTTAGTCTCAAAGGAAACAGTATTTTCTACAGCATGTGCAGTTATTTCTGTGGTTGAATAATGGTGCAAAAGAGATTAAGACTCAAACAAGGTACCGAGAAGACATAATATATTAGCACGATGTTGCTTTAGGTAATCATTTTTTTTTTTAAATCTCAAAATTAAGGTAGGGATCTACATTTTCTAGGGACTTAACCGACATCTGTTCTAGCAATGCAAACTATCCTAATGCTGACGTTCCCTTCTTTTAAACTATTTGTAAAACTCTATTTTTCAGACACGCATGACATTGTCTCTGCAACTACCTTATACAGTGTTATGAACAATTACTTCTGACAGCTAGGTCAAAGAATCAAAAAGCTGCTCTTATACATTCTTATAGTAATTCAAGAGAAATTAGAATTGACTATAATCAGTAGTGCCGATTCAAATCTTTTAAAAACCACAAATTGTAAATCTGTCACAATATTCTGATTGGTACATCCCGAATGAAAAGCCATGTTTTTCTGATCAGTTGGAGATTGGTCTTGTTTCTTTTAAATTAGCAGAAATTAAGCATTTGTGAAGAAATAATCTATATCCAATTAAATGTATAGGTTAAATTAATTCAAGTAATATTTTCTGTTGCAACTAAGTACAATTTAAAATGACAAAACACCATTTGTCCCTGAACATCAAATAAATAGATGGTAGAAAAAGTGCATAAGAAAACATATGATCTATGAACTATTTTGATGCTTTCTACCCAGGACTTACTGTCTCTAACTGATTTTTGGTGCGGTTTAGGCATGACCTCCAATTTGCATTTCTTGCTACTGCATAATATTTAAAATCAAGTAACAGAGGATATATGACAATAATCTAATCACACGGGTCCAACTAAACTTGAAAATGCATCCTTGGCTGCTACTGTGTTTTTATTCTTTGGTGGACAGTCTAGTTTAAAAAAGCAAACAGATAAAAAAGGACCATTGTCAACTGACTCAAATGGTCACACCATGATTTTTCAATGGAGTAAAACATGCTACTTTAAGAAAGAAATGCTGCAGAAATGCCTTTCTACATATCTGATACTGTAGCTTACAGAGACAGAAACAAATTTGGACATTCTGAACAATTCTAAGGTATTGATTGCTGGAAATAGAGATGCAAATATTCTACAGGTGTTACTCAGATGATGTTGCAATGAGCTGATACAGCACTGACGTTTTATCTTTAAATCAACCTAGGCCATCATTAAGTATATAAAAGAGAAAAAAACAACAACAATATAGCGACTTCACTGATAAAATCAGTGTCTTTACACTTCAGCACATTGTACATTTCAGATAATTTATCCCAGTGACACACATCCCTCAAAGACATGACAGGACATTATACTGTTGGAAAAGTTAATTGTCTCTTTATGTTGAGACCCAAGTAAAACACATTTTTAGACACTGCAACAAATATAGCAGTCTATACTTTTTTATGATGGGGTATGGGCTTTGTCAAAGCAGTTGTAATTATACCAGCACTGTGCCAACTTTTATTCTGAACGTCAAAAAGAAACCTTGATGTTACTCTTTTTGTAAGTACCAGGAAGATTACTTTCAAAATTCTGGCACATCATATGGCCAAGACAAAAGTGCCTTAAAACGGTTTGTTAATCACACATTTTTAGATTGTTTCTATTTAAACCATGTTCAGACTGCAGTTTCTAAGGGCAGCCACACAAAGCTGCTTCCGTCGATGTGTACTTTTAATATGTTAGCCTATTTGAAAAAAAAAAAAAAAAAACTTCCCTTTTCCTTTTCAGATACCCATTTAAAGTAGCTAGCAAACTGAATGCATTCATTCGTGGACGGCCAACTTATTCTCTCGGCACCATCCATGTAAGCACTTACCTGGCCTAAACTATTTATGATAAAAGCTAATATCATTAATATTTTGTGCACATGCAGTACATGCATACAATTACAATTCAGCGCCTCACCTCACTCTCTGTGAGCATCAGCCCTCTTTGTCAGACAACCCATTAGGCTGATTATTGGCAAAAAAAAGCACTTCATGCAGGATAATGCCATAACCCTTATACAGATTATAACCTGTTTACAAACCAAAAAACACTTTGCTTTCTTTCCTTGATACAACTCTGAATATCTGTGAGGGTATGTGTGTATTTAAAATTGTGATAGTTTAACAAGATTAGGTCGGACAATAATTGATGCCCCAACGCCGCAGTGACGAAGGAGTTCCCTCTGCCCATAAATAAGATTTAAGAGTCCCGGCTGGTTTTAACCTAAATGCAAATCATGTGCCTCCATGTGACAGGGCACTTTTTAAAAAGTGTCCTCGCTCTCCCTCGAGACCAGTTTGCCATGAGAGCTTGAGTAATGAGACCACCATTGTACAGGACCGCTTTCAGTGCCACACAGCAGAGAAGAAGGGAAAGAAAGAAAAGAAAAAATGGGGATGAAGGCTAGGATGGAAAAGCACAAAAGGGATAAGAAGAATGGCAGAGAGGGAGAGAAAGAAAACAGAGTGGCCACTTACTACAATTTAGGTAAATCAAAGTAATCTGATTACGCCGCATTACTCGATTACCTCCTCTGAATGCAGATTTGCTGAACCATTTAGTCTAAAAGAGTTGTAGTGCCTATGAAATACAATAAAAGCAGAGTCTTTGACATTTTGAGAGCCTAACCTTTAATCCAGCCATAAGGAAATTAATAAGCTCTCAACATTTAAAGGGATCTGATTGTTCCATCACTTTGGTTTGCTTTTAACAAAATCTTTGATTTCGTTTTTATGCTGGTCACAATTAAATGCATTCAAAGATGTTTCATAAGCTCCGTCCTTTTTTTCATATGAACTTTTCCAGTTCACTAATTCTAGTTTCCAACTATCCTTTCAGGGGATTCAGAAAATTGATATTAAATTTCCAAAAATAAACATGACTCTGAAAAATAGACATATAGAACATTTGCTGATGTACAAAGCAAAGCACAAAGCAGCTGTGAATGCCAGTCATGGTATAATAAACTGAAGATCCTTTTTGAATTCTATGGTTTGTTGTGTTATGAAACAGCACCTGTTGAGAATTCATACACAGTTGCTTTTGATGAATTTTGTTCTACTCTACGTCTGAATTTTATCCCAGTCTTCTGTAAATCTTTTAATTTTTAGTCATTCTGTCTTTTGTCGGCTGATTTGCTGACCTGCTTGGGTTAGGTACAGTTGGGAATCATAAGACTTTTAAAGTTTCTGACATTTAACAAGTGTTAAATGTCAGAATGGAAATTGCACATTTTCAGAGTGCCCAAATCATGGGAGTTGCATGTAACACAGATTTACCAACATGTGCTCAAAGATGTTTACTTCGATTAAATAAACCCAGATTTTTGTCTCTCAAACAATTAATTTGATCATGGAATCCAATATTAATTTTATTTCATAGACATAATGTCTGATTTTATGTAGGTGATCATATATATATATATATATATATATATATATATATATATATATATATATATATATATATATATATATATATATATATATATATATATATATATTAGTTATAAATATGTATTTTATTCTTATTGACCAGTAACACTTTTCCAGGTGTATTTTTACATCAAAGCTCTAAACATTAACATGTAAATTCCACATTTTAGTCCAGGTGAAGGAGAGCAAATAATGAAAACTATTTGCTTATTTAATGCTTCTGATAGTCAATGAATTATGAGTCTTTCAAAATATTGATGGCAAGACATCAGTAGATATAATATTACTTAAAATTACTAAATACTTTAAAAGAGAACTTTAAAAGTACTCATACTAGTTTCCTTTTGCTAATGAATGACCAGGTTGTGGGAAGCAGCAGACGCCCAAACTTCCTTCTACCCAGAAATCTTCTAAAGCTCAACTGGGGTAAAGGCCGAGACTTTTCAAGGCCAGTCTCTCCAACGTGTCGTGGGCAGCCCCCTGGACCCCCTCCCCGTGTGATATGCCTAGAACTTCTCTCCAAGGGAGGCGCCCAGTGGCCATTTGGAACAAATGCCCAAGTCACCTCAGGTGAGGGTAAGCACAGTATATCAAGACCGTCGCTTTTGGGCTCAACAATCTCTTCACTACAATGGACCAATGCAGCGTATGCCTCAATGCGCTGGCTGCACCGGTCCGTCTGTCGATCTCCTGCTCCATTCTCCCCTCATTCGTGAACAAGACCTGAGATACCTAAACTCCTCAACTTGAGGCAGGAACTTCCCCAACCTTAAGAGGGTAAGCCACCTTTTTAGTATTTAGTAAAGAAGTAAAAAAACAAAAATAAAAAAAACCCAGACAATTTAAAATGTATGTCAGACATCACTGAAGATAACTCCACTCATCAGACAGTAAAATTGTGGAATGGAAGGATCAGTACTCTTCGATCAATAAATTATCAGAATCATAAATGGCAATTATGAAAAACATTTTAATACGCAGCAAAACGTGCTTGAAGTCTGCATTAAATGAGTGGAAATTTCGAATAGTTATGGCATTGAAAAATACATCAATAAATGCATGAAAACAAAATAAATACTTACATGCATTAATAACCGTTTTAACTACTGTTTGAACAAAACAAGTTAATTTAATCCAAAAATCTCGAAAGAGGGCTTTTGTCAGTTGCTTAAAGATTACACCACAAGGGCTTTCTTTGTCTTTCCATCCTGTTTCAGTGAGACTATATCAGTCATTTCACTGTGTGCTAGACCGCAGAAGTTATAGTAATAATCCAACATTTATTTGAAACTATTGGTTCTACATTTCCACCAGTTTGACACGTACAAGGATGTCTATTAGATGTGAAAATCGCATTGTCTTGAGTATTTGTTAGCTGAGAAAATTTCAAGACCATGTTATAATAGCCAAATCATCTTCTAGTCTGAACAAACCTTTGTGTGGCTATCACCGATTCTACCTGGTCTACATGTTTATGTGAGTTTGATACGGTGTTTTCAGTTTTCATAGTATAGATTTAAAGGAAGTTAAAGAGCACCTTGGTAATGAAAAATATGTATAAATATAAAGAAAATTGAAATTGAATGTCCTTACCCTTACATGCAATTCTGCTTTTATGACATTTCTTTCATTTTACCTGCATATGTCGGTTCAGAGGTGTGACACTGGAGGGATGACTTTTTTTTCTTGGAACCATGGATACAAGGTTTCAATAGATCATGAAAACCATCACCCTCAAAGTATGTTCATAATACAAGTAAATACAAAACTCTCAATATATCCGCTTTTATATTGGAAAATTTTCAGAAAAGGAAATATGGTTCTTTGAATTATGATAATGTAGAAACTCATGAAATGAAAAATGAAAAATGCTTAATATCAAAGAGGTGACTGTTGTGCAGGAGCCATATTCTGTTTTTTTGGCAGAAAAACAATGAACTGAACAATACTTTATACACTTATTAATACCAATCTCTCTCTCTCTCTCTCTCTCTCTCTCTATATATATATATATTTATATATATATATATATAAATATTTATATCTATCTATATATATATATATATATATATATCTATATATATATATATATATATATATATATATATACCTTAGATAGCCACTGTGAGATGTGATATTGCTTATGAAACAATGTTAATTTGTATCCAAGTTCCAATGAGTAATTGCTTTTACAGTAAGTCGCAATACAAATATAAAAGCTAAATAACATTTACCTAAAGGACATGGTATTAATAAAGCATCTGCTACAAGCATTGTCAGTTAAAACAAAAAAGCATATATAAGCCTCAAAAGTGAAAAACAGATACATTATTTAACCGATATTTAAAATGTTAAATACATCACCTTATAAAAAACAACACATCAAGAATGTATGTCAGACATAACAATGACAATGAGAAATCACAGTGCCTAAAATACATTTGCATAAAAAATAATTTGCCTTCAATAATAAAAAGCAATATCCTTAATCCATCTCACCTCTCACCTTGCCTAAATTAAGGAGGGAGAAAGGGTTAAATTCATGTTTATACCTGTTGCTCCATAAAGAAGTTAACCTGAACCGGAATCCAGGTGGTAAAAGCTGAAACTCAGAGCGGAGGGGGTGAGTATTGATAGACAAGAGTTAACTTTTGTGTGTGGAGGTTGTACAGGTCAGTCAGGCTGCTTTGCTGAGCACATTCTAAATTTTGCTGCTGACATTCACAATTTTGTGTCTTACCCTAAGGTCTCCATACCAGCAAATAAAAAAATAAAGTTAGAATACACTCTATGTTAGATTTTTAAAATATCCACATAAGAATTATGTCTATGTTGAATTTTCTCCTTTTATGAAGACATAAAAATGTTGATCTTTATTGCAGAGTATGTCTGTCTGTGAATCAAATTTCAGTCCACTGTCGATCATAGTGCCAGATATTTATAAGTATCAACAATCTCAACTCCCTGCCCCCACCATGATTGATATCTGAACAGCAGGTACCTTGCTTCCAAAAGCTATGAACATGAACTTAGTTTTGGACACATTAAGCTGTAAAACACACTGATGGCATCAAGTAATAAAATAATTTAATACAGAAACATGATTGTTTTCATCTTCATGCAGGAGGCTGACAATAGCCAAGTCATCTGCACATTTTAAAACGTTCCTGTTGTTATGCAGTCAAAGTCAGTCATTAGACTACATGATATAGATCAAAGGAGACAAAACACACCCCTGGGAGACTATTTTCAAATTCTAGGAACTTTCTGTTGAGTGAGGGAAAGCTGAACAATGTGATAAAACAGAAAACTAAATGACATGCTTTGACATGCCTGAAAGAGTCGATCACATCAGATATTTCAAGCATATTAAAAAGAGCGTGGCCACTGTTGTTAAAATGGGCATTCTGTTCCTGGATGATGTTCATAAAATCGTGTATATCAAATCTAAAAAAAAATCTTGTGAAACTCTTGTTCAAGTCGCCTGTTGCATTCAAAACCATCCTGTGACACATCTGAACTTGTTTGCCCTTTATACCAAAAAGAAACTGTATACCATCCCAACCACAGCCTAAATCAGTTTTCCAGATCATTGTCAAGCTGTTCTTCATGGTTCTGCTTTGCTCTTGCTATTTCCTGTGATGCTGTCTACAGAGTAGGAAACAGAACTGCTTATAAAATCATTTAATCAATGTCACTGCAATATTCCTGAAACATTTTCCAGTGAGGCTGTTACGGTTCTACCCTCCAAACAACTCCGTAACACCAGAACCGAATCATTAGTCCAAGACTTTTACTCTCTTAACGATGGGTCTTTTCCTAAACAGGACTCTCATAGTTTGGGATGAGCTGAACACAGCTGTGATCAGCACTTCCAGGGGGTGAGAAGGTGAAAGATCAAAATGCTCCTTTAACTGATCTATACCACAGATTCAGGACCAGAAAGCCCTTTTAGACAACAGTGGCCACATATAATTCAATATGGTTGATATGTCTGCTGTGACTGACTCTTTCAAGCATAACAAAGCTAGAAATGTCCACACCATAATTAAATAAATAGGAAAGCCAATTCAGTGATTGTCAGATGATGCTTATCCTCGATAGCCATGTTACAGGCAGGTAAAAACAATACAAACAATACCATATCTTACATCCCAACGTTACCGTCTGAAAGATTAATACCATATATAACGTGATCTAGAGCTAGACCAGATGATATTCAAAATTTAAAGGAATTTTTTTCTTTACTCCGTAGAAGTTTTTTCTTATACGTTGTATAAGTTAGCATTGAATAATTTGAGCTGCATTACATCTTGCAAAATACTTTACATCTTCCCTGATAACTGAGAGGCCAGATGCACATAATGATTTAAGCAGCTAAAACATTTTTATCTTATGCAGAGTTATTTCTCACCTCTCTAAAACCCTGTTTTGTCCTGTGTGACAACATTCTGGTTAGGGCCACAATGCATTGTGCTGTGAATTTTAAAATGGCCCCATCAGTAATGAGCTTGTAGTCGTCACCAATGTTGTCTAAAAGACAAAAAAAAAACAAAGAAATAAAATCAAGGAAATCAAGCTCAGAAAATCACAATTTTTAAAGCCTTTGAAAAAAACACTTAAACACATTTAAACATTTCAGTTTTTCTATGCCGAGCAACAGTGGCAGCTTGTCAATAGAGGGCAATCAGAGGCTGCTCTCATCAATCTTGCAGGAAAACATGTAGACAATGCAAACAGAAATTACGGAATGAAAAGTAATTATCACAACTGTTCACTCAAAACATGTATCTGACATTAGATCTTTCAGCTTTCCTGTTCCATTTTCGGTATATTTGAGGTATTCTTTTTTGTGTAAATCTAAAACCATACATTTCTAAAATGACAGATTGGTGTGTAGTATCGTCTTACTGTTTTGGCTTCCATGTGACTTCTTACTGGTCTCTAATTGGTTACTTAAAGATAGGTCTCTGCAGCCATGGTGAATCAGTACTTTCTTTGTATTATTCTTCATCCAATCTAATTAACTCATGACGCCTGTCAAAGTTACACCCCTGACACCTTAGAGATACAGGTGCAAATGTCACGAAACATACATGCAAATGGAAGACTCAGGATGACAACAACAACAAAGGGGAGCGTCTTTTGATTGGAAATACATATAAATCCAATCTTGCTGTCTTTATCCCAACTTAATTTTATCCTACAATTATCCAATTGGCAGTAACGAGACTGAAACGATAAATGCTGAGATAGAAGTGTGTGTGTAGCGTAGTTAGACCAGATCACCACAGGAATTGGTGGTGGCTAAGTTGGAGCATGCGGTTTTATCTAGTAACACCCAAAGCACTAAAAGACAGAAAATGGCAGAGAGGAGGGAAGGATGGTACTTAGGGTACAGGAGAGGATGTAAGGTTGACACTCAGAAGGTATCAGAGCTGTTGACCTGTGGGAACAATGTCTGAGCGGAGAACAGATGAGTTTTAAGATGCGTTTTAAGACCAATCCCTGTGGTCAGCTGAACGCTATATTTTTTTTTCTTTGGAAGTAGAATGCTAAACCATCTTGCTCCTATAAAAGACTACAGTTATACAACAGGTGTTCAAGAAAAGAAAGAAAGAAAAAAACAATGCTGTATAACGGTGCTTGGATTTGTTTTCTAGCTATTAAATTGTAGTACACATTTTCCTTTAATAGTGTATTCCATAAGATTTGACACGGAAACCTTGATTGAAGCGATATTGCAAAAAAAAAAAATAGTAACCTTTGTTTAGATTTACCTAATATAGGTTGCATTTCTCCACATCGGAGAAATGTGTTATATGTAAGAAATGAAACACATTCTTTGAAATATCAATATGTGAAGTATGTAGTTGCCTATGATGCATTCTTGTTTTGTATGCTGCATATGTATTGTGGCAAAAGAGATAAAAGGAAAATGTACTGCTGCTACTACTACTACTACTTTTGTGCAACACCACTATCTCATTTTCGTTTTTCATACTCAAACACCTGAACAGCTTTGGCTGAAACATCATTGCTCTATAAACACTATTTCACTTGTCCCCTTGTAACAAAATAATAATTAACTGAACAAGTCAGAAAACATGTCAGACCACCTGACAGTGCTAGCTGCCCCAAGCATTTGACATGGTGAGGTGAGTGAATCTTTAACAGTGTTGATAGAACATCTGATAGTATAGTATGTTATTAGATAAACGTATTATCTTGTCACTGCTGCAACATTTGTGAAACATTTGCATACATTTTGTAACATTACAGTATACATTCAAAAAGAAAAAGGACAAAGAACTGAAATACTTTGCAGTTCTTTGTCCTAAAAAAATGCACAGAAGAATTAAGTGCTTCAAAAACATACAAACAAATTTCCTACACACTTACAACTTAGCTCAGAATTACTGGAATCCAAAACAAGTCTTTATGTTGCCATTATAGCACACACATTAGCTAAAAAAGCATATTAATTAGATCAATGAATGTTGCACATAATTTTTTGTTCTTTATCCGACATAGACGTGCTTCTTATTAAAGCCCAGGGAAACACATAGGGACACCGAGCACTAGAAAAAAGTCCATAAAGTCCATACCAGTTCCAAATATGAGCATGCACAAGCAGCTGAGAATTTAATGTGAGGATATTGACCGAGACATTCAGCACTAATCAGACAGTCGAAGAGATCTGTTTAGGGGAGATCAGTAGCTAAACAACCATCTGAGAGGAGTGCTGTTTTTTGACGTCTGTTTACCCAGTGGGACAGGAGGAGACCATATGGCTGTGGAGCTGTATGCTAGTGCTGGGATTTAATAGCACCAGATAAGTGTATGTGTGTGTGTGTGTGTGTGTGTGTGTGTGTGTGTGTTATGTTGAAGAGTAGTGATGGCTGAGACTATTCTGCTCACATCCTTATGCGGTGTCAGAAGATGGTGGCCTCTTTTACTTTACGTTTCACTGTGGTAGTGGAAAGGGAGGATACTAAAACAGCTAAAGGTGTTAAAGCCAAAGCTTTAAAAAGCAGAGAAAGAGTGATTGGTTAAGTAAAGAGCTAGAAAGAAAGACACGAAAAAGACAGAGTTGAGATTTTGTTGGAGTTCTAACCAAAATCCCACTTTAGCAGGTGGATTAACCACTGCTACATTGACAGCTTCTGTCCCTCCACACAACATACAAAGTGCAAATTACAGAGAAATTTCTAGGAATTAGTCATGCTGTAAATCAGTTGCAAAGATATTCCAAATACTCTCCACGAAGGGTGTATGAGATCGTGTGGCATATGATCTCATGCTTTTAAACCAATGGTATGTCGTACATCTTGTGAAATGCAATATCAATTATCTAAGCATTTATCTATCATCCAGTGAAGTAAACTACTTTTATGCAACCAGATAAGAAGGCACGTTAAGCACTAACACTATATATATTTTTGAGACTTATTTCCAATTAAGCAAACGAGTAGTTCCTGAGATATTACCTCCTTTTTTTCAACATAGCCATGGTGAACTTTTAAACCTTCTCATCGGGTTTGCAAACAATAGTTGGTTACAACAGTTATCAAAATATCAAAATTGTGTGGAGGCATTTTGAGCATTCAGTAGCAGGACTATTCATATATATATATATATATATATATATATATATATATATATATATATATATATATATATATCAAAAATGTTATTACTGCAAACCCAAAATCGGGGATCACTGTCTGTTGCGAGGGGTGTATCTTTAAATCCCTGACGCTCACAATACTTTCAGCACATGTTGGGAAAGGGAATCTGTTTGCTTACTCTGCAAAGAAAAGGCCATGCTGGTGAAATTACAGAATGGCTGTGTTTAAAGTCCTTTGCTGAGGTGGAACAAATGTTAAATTAGGAAGCACTTTTGGTACAGTCCAGCCAAGGCCAGATCATTTATCTTTTCTCTCATAATTTTAAAAGCTCTGGCTTTAGGTGAAAGGTGCAAAAATACAAACCTAAGAACAAAAAGCCATCAAACTAATTTAGACAAACATCAATTCTCTCATGTCCCAGAGGAACACTTCAGTCCTTGTTTTAAGGTGTTCTTTATTCAGCCATGCCAATTTTCTACATGAATGAGAATGGAAAACAGAGCAATCAATCAAAGTTGGTCCATTTCCTAACGAGCTTCCCAGTGCGGGACTCTACATATTAACCAAGACAGGCGGCAAATGGTAATTTGTGGTAGCTCGCGAAGTTATTCTTTTAAAAGTTCACGTCAAATGATTATGTATGGGACACAGAGGGTAGAGGACAGGAACAATAGTCCACTTCAAGGTGAGCCGAGATCAGAGGAGGCTCTGCCAACAGCTGCTGTAAAAAAAAAAAAAAAAAATCATTGGGGTGCTGTTTGAAGAGATTCAAAATGACAGCCCCAACTTGGCCATGCTCCAGCAGAGAAATGTCACACACCTCGCAGAGTTTCCGCAATTGCAATCACACTGATGAATCCTATTAAAAGAGCGAGGAGGAGCAGATGGAATGGACTGTTGCCAAAGATTGTAGGCTTCAAAACTGTTTCAACATGTTGTTAAGCTGTTTAAATAAAAGGCACTGAGGTGTAATGCATCACTGTATGAGGAGGTAAACAAAATAAGGCTGGGAGTGCAAACTGTGTTGGCAATTTGTTTGGTTCATTTAAGCTGAATTTACAGAGTGGAATAAGTAGCTGCTTACTTCTGCAAACATAGAGCCCGGTCACGTGTACAGGTAGAGCTAAAGGGTATTGCCTCCGACAAGACTGCCTTATATAACCAATTTGCATTTCACACAGGTCCTCTATTCAGGATGAATAAAAGACTGAATAAAAGACATCAAACGATTCAACTTGATGAGGTAAAATAAAGAAAAGGTCTGATTCCCTCTTTAAACATGTTCAATACATGCTGAACTTTGCAAGCACAGCGAACCAAGAGCTGAGAGCTGCCGTACTGTGAGTGAGGTTATGATAAACGAGGGGGGTTAACACCGAGTGCAGACAGCTGGACAGAACCGAACCGCATCGGAAGGGTGGGGGATGGGGGATTGATCTTTTAGAATCTTAGAATCCATGTTTTTGCTTCGACATCCAGAAAGATTACTCCAAATCTCCTGTAACAATCATGTAAAATAAGAGCTTGGGTTATTCAATGATATGGTGTGACAAAAGAAGGTGGGAATGTGTCCCTCCTTCCGTTTGGATATAAAGAATGTGGTTGAATATGGTCCAGTTTGTTCATTTTAGCCTGTGAATCTTCCTCAGTCTGTCTAACACTGTGTTTTGTGCCAACGTTTCTCCTCGGCTTCAGATTCCTTCACCACTCACAAACCAAGCCTAATTTGAATGGGATCTGCTGCAAAATCCCTACTGCAGCCAAACTCCATCTTCCCACTTTGGTTCATAAATCAAAACACTAAACAATGCAGATGGCAGCGATAACTTATCCCTTTCCACAAAAAGATGCCGTTTTACTCTGGGTTAAGACGAGCAATAAAAATAACAGTAACAGTTAAAAACCCGTCCTGAAGCGGTGCAATCTCCACTCCAGATTACAGAAGACGTACAGATGGTTTCAATGTGTACCTATTTTTGCATCAGTTTCCTTTTGTCCTTTCAGCCACACACTACTTATATGAAAATTATCAAAGAAATAAAGAAGAGGTTTTTAGATTATTCTCATTGTGTCAGTTAACAGAAAACACAGGGGAGCTGCAAAGGTACCTTCAGAACATCTCCCTGGAGCAATCCAATTGGAATTATATTTCCAAGTCAATAAATGACATTGCCGTTTCTGATCCATTGCTGCAGACTGTCAAAGACAGTGAAATGATGGACCACTTGAAGGACATGCAAACTTGGGTTTGCATATACCTATCACAGGAAAATAACTTCACAAGTAGTTTTATTTCTAAAATGGAAAATCATTTGACTACTGCCAATAAAACCTACTTGCATGTATTGATTTCTACATAAATTGCACCTAAAATAGGTGAGGAAGAATATTTCACAACAGCATTCTCAAGTAAAAAGAAACATCTCTGATAATTGGACTACATTATTCATACAAAAATAAAGAATGTGTTTAATGAATGAAAAGTGTGTCCTGCTATTGTTGAAGAATCCCTCGTGTCAATCTACGGTCAGACCAAATTCAATCCTTGCATCTGTGTAGAAATGGATTAAACGGGACTGCCGCTCTACTGGATTGCAGTCTCTCATCTCAGTCTTAACTTAATTCAACATGCACATCGGTCCTTGCAAAGAAACACATGCTGTGCAATGAACCAAACACCAGATTAATTTGCCATCCTGATACGAAGAGCAATTACGATTTCTGTTATGTCTCAGTGGCCAACCCATTTGTTCTTCTGTAGAGAAATAGATTTGGGAAAAACAACATAATCTCCGTGTGTAAAAGATACGTCGTAGCGGGAAATCTTAATCCCAATTTCATCGGCACCCAGACACAATCGGCTTTCAAGTATTGTTCACACTTAATACACCCACACATGGTTAGAGACTGTGGCATTTAATTTTAGACTTAGTCTCAGTTTGTGTGCAAGCAAGTTCATCTCTGTAGTGTAGATTAATTGTGAGCTGGATTTATCTATTTATGTTTTGTTAATAGTCTCCCCATCTTTAAACATTTCTCTTTCGAAAATATTAAAACATTCTTTCACAGCGCTTAGTCTGCCAATTTAACTTTCCCGTCTTCATATGGACAAATTCTAAAAAGCCCTGTAGTCTTGCTTGAGAAAAGAGAAAAAAGTTTAATGGCTGAGTGAAAACGATTAAAATGACCCTGATAGTAAAGTCACCTTGAATACTTAAACATAGTGAGGGGAATGCTTGGCTCTCCCAGTGGGCAATTTAACATTCTTGCCAAGTAGCCCAGGTACCTCAGCATTGCATGAATAACAAGTTGTTCTTATTCATGTCGCCAAATAAATCCACTTTAAGAAAGAGGCTCATGACTCAATGACACGGGCAGTTTTGCAGACAACTGGCTGAATCAAAAGGGTTGTTTAATATAAGAACCAGAGGGTGGAATTCACAAAGCAGGGCAATCTCCTTAATTTTCTGCAAGTGTTTTGTTCCCTCTATTTGCTTTGTTTCTAGACTCTTTCCATTAAATTGATTGGGATAAATACATGCAGGAGCAAACCAGCCAATCAAGTCCAGCTGATGGACAACAAATAAGAATAAACCTCTTGTGATTACATCCTGTTAGATTCCATTCAAAAAAGGGTGTTTGATATGGGATCAGGGATTCTGGTAGTGTGTTTGTTATCTGCTGCATCCGAAAACGTCTTCCAACCCCCTGCCGCGGCCCCTCGCCTCCCTGTCAGCATAACACCGGAGAGATGAAATATGTTTATGAGGTGTAAGTCATCCCAGTCACACAATACCGAGTGGATTTATCTGGAATTTATCTAATGCTTTTGTCAGAATGTCCCCCAATGATTAGGTTTATTGTCTGTACTTTTTCAACAGACACATTTTAGAAAATATTTTGGAACAGACAAACTATCGGCAAAAATACTAGTCACGCTTCACAGAGAGACAGGATCAAAGTTACCTTCTGTCAGAAATCTGACCTATAAATGTGGTACAGACATTTCCCATTTTGCCTTTAACACTTTTTCTTCTCCTGCACACAATTAAGAACAGCCTTTTGCCAGTGAAAATTTACCAATGTAATTTGTATTATGCAAAGAGCTCTGGTCACTTTGTTCTGGCTGTGATTTACATGAATATAAATAAATTTGTATAGCCTCCCCCAAAAAATGCGTGCATAATCTGTCATTTAAATGTTGGCAACCCGAGTCAGTGCAGACCAAGGCTATTGGCTTGGCACAGCTATTTTAGGAGGAGTTTGAGCTTCGCTTCTAGTTCGCTATGCAATACCATGCAAGTTTGTTAAAACATTTTGTCATCTTTTCAGTAATGTTTAAGCCTGGACATTACAAAAAGCTGCATTATTGTAATAGGGATCCCCGTGTACTCAGTGCTGTCATATCGTTCCTGTATTGCTGTTTTCTGTGAGTGTGGGGCTTCTAATACTGTGCTGTCAAGTCATCCATTTCGGATTAGCTCATCAATTCACCATTTAAGTGGATCTGCAAGATTCTCCAGCAGGACAGGTTTTTTCGACTGCATTGAAGCAATTGATCTCTCCTTTCGTTGTGTTCCAGTTGATAATCATCTATTTAACACGTGTCACCTTGTCCCCTTGGTGTATCTACAAACATCTTACCCTGTGTTTGCATTGAAGTAAACTTCCTTTTGACAATATCTGCCTGGAAAAAAAACTACTTTCATCAAGACTACAACTCTTAGTTCTTCTCCTTTAATTATGCCTCCATAATGTACCTGCCTATCCAGCAACTTATCTGTCTGTCATCAATCTTAACCACCTGTGGATCCACTCTTCCCCGTGTACAATCAATCAAAATAAAAAATATCAAACCCATTACTTAACAAATATCAACTTTTCTCTTAGCAACAGTTGTAATTTTTAGAATCCACACATTCATTTGTACGTAATGTGTGCCATCTACTGTAACAGAATTTAGTCTAACCTGTTTGCAGTTTATTTCAGCTTCAGAGTCACATTGCAAAAGTCTTTAAATGGACTGATAAGTGGACTACATTCATAAAACACTTTTCTAGTCAGATCAACCACTTGATGCTCAAAAGAAGGTTTGCGCGACTGAAAGGTGTTTTACAATCAAATTCTGTGGCACAAAAAGTGTCAAATGTCCTCCAAGAAAATCTTAAGTATAATTTTATCACAAACTATGTGCATCACTTGGACTATAGACAGAAAATAGAGCAAAGATTGACAAAAGTAAATGATGACCTGAAACTATGAAGGGTCAAAAGTAAATAACCAACCTCAACATCTTGTATTTTGTGATTATATTCTCACACAGCAGATCTAAGCACGTCAGTTAAACATATGTTAACCACTGGCCTGGACACAAGTTATCCTATGCCCCCTGCAGATTTACACATCTCAGACTTGCTCAGAAAATCTGTATGAAATGAAAACTACAGCCCGGCTTGACACAATGTGTCTTTTGGGATTATTGTTAGCATCCCTGTGTATGTCGTATATTGATTATTACAGTGGGTAAACATTGTAGCGGTTGATTGCTCAAGCGGAATGCATCGTGTGGCTTACACAGTGACCCTTACAATCGCTCGGGATACAAATGTGTGGAGAGTGTTATTGTTCCTTTGTCCTGTCATGTCTTCAATGTTGCTTTGATTGGTGGAAAAATCTCCATGACATGAACTGTAAAATCTTTCTAAGAATATGCAGACAAAAGACAGGTTAAAACTGAGAAAATATACATCAGTGAAAAAGCCTGCTTCAGCTACAAACAACTTATTTTTCACAGCTCAGGTGTTGATTTTTACTGGTTATGCAGGTAGCTGGTAAATAAAGGAGACTGGAACCAAAAGATAACGTGACACAGCTTTTGGCTCTGTGCTTTAAAGTAATTCAAAGGAATTTCCATAATTCTTTCTCTAGAACATTTTTCTAACATATCTCACATCTGCCATGAGCTTCATCGGTGGCGTCAGTTGCTCCAATTGTCATGCTTTTCAAAAGTTTCAAATAAAGTGATTTCCAAGTAACAAATTTAGCACTGCACTATTTAGGCCAGGGGTCACCAACCCTTTATAAGTTGAGAGCTACTTCATTGGTAATGTGTGATATAAAGGGCTACCTGGTCTGACATTTGAACTAGAAGAGTCAGAGCTCACCTTAACTTTATGTAATATAAACGTGCTTTTAATGCATTCATCATTTTAAATCTATGTAAGTACATGATTAAAAAGGAAGAGCAACTAAATAAAGTAACATTTTAGATGCAGTTCACTGGAGGGTTGTGCTATTTTGTTGAACAGGGTTTAGGGCACCACTTATGGTCCTTGAGGACTACCTGTTGCCCGCAGGCACCATGTTGTTGACCCCTGATTTAGACTATCGAGCAAACACGTACAAGTTCACTGCTGATGATGATTTCAAAACAGAAGTCTGTGTAATTATTCTGGCCTTTCTGTGCGCAAACATCCACATGCCTCTTGCTCTATACTCATTAACATCATCCAGCTCACCTGTGAGCCAACTCCTGTGGCACCTTCACCTGTTTCTCCACCTTCATAATCTGCCGCTGACAGAATGTTCCAGCTTATCAAAAGCCGTTGCCTGTAGATGTCCAGCGTTCTGTGCCTGTCTGATTGCCTGATCGTGACTGAATTCACATCTTCTGGATTTTTCTGTCTCATCTTGCCGTCGTTGGATTTCTACCTGGCTTATGATCTCTGGACCGTGACCACACTTCTACCCCACAACCAACAACATGTTGTCTAACGCTGGATCTCTGTAACACATTGTACTCTCCAGTCAGTTGGTCTTACCCTGCAGGTCTGCAGTTGGTCCAACATACTCATGCACATCTTTTAACCGACACACAAATGTGCACACATTTCACCTGTTTTCAGCTGACTGTGTTAGCTTTCCATTTTACTTGTTAATTTTAGGATTTTTTTTTTTTTTTTTTTTTGATCAAGGTCTTTTTATTATTTTTTCTTCTTTTTCTTTACATACACCACACACACACACATACACAAAAAAAAAAAAAAAAAAAAAAAAAAAAAAAAAAAAAAAAAAAAAAAAAAAAAAAAAAACCCGACGAAATATACAACAAAAATTCTAAAATAATTTTAGGATTTATAAAAAAAAAAAAAAAATGTTTTTTAAGTCTTTAAATGGTCTTGCCCCTCCTTATATCTCTGAGCTTTTACAGCCTGAGAGTACCATTATGCTTTTAGTCAAATACACAAACCCCTCATTCTCTCAGACTTGCGGCTCATGTCAGTGCCGAAAACCAGGCCGCAGCTCAGAGGAGACGGCACCTTCTCTGTAGCTGGTCCCAAGCTCTGGAAATCCTGCTGCTGCGCATTTGACAGGGTTCCTCCCTGACGATTTTCAAATCTCTTTTGAAAGCACACCCTTCTTTGTGGCCTTTTAATAACCAACAGGGTGTTGGTTTTGTGTTGGGTTTTGTGTATTTCATTTATTTATATGTATTAATCTTATGTCTATTTACATTTGTATTTAATCTGCACTTTGGTCTGTTTGTTTTTAAAGTGATTTATGAATAAAATTGGATTGGAGTCCACAAGCCTTGTACTAAAGTGTTTTATCTATTGAACTACAGACTCTCCCCTTTTTGTTATCCTACTTCAGTAAAGAGCAAAGACTTTGGAAAAGTACTGTGGTTTTGTTTAATCCATGTCTCTGGAGCCCCAACAAAGCAGCTAGGCATGGCCATCCAGTGGAAGGGTGGCTTTGGACAAAACATCAATGCTGTATGGATTGAATAACAATGCAAGTCGCGGAGTATCGCACACTACACATTCCAAATATTTCTAATGCTTAAAGCAAAGAAACAGAGGCATCAACACGCAACGACTGTCATATCAGCCAATGCATATTAGTAAGAAAGTGAAACAACATGATTTACAGTGAATAATTTATCACGTCTGTAACAAAAGGTGAAATCATTAACTGACTAGGCAGACTTCATATTGTGCAGTTTATCATATAGAGAATATGAATTCATCTTGACACATTTGTGGATAAGTGATTAAATGAGGCATGATCAAACTCTATGTGGAATTATTCAGACAACCCCAATAAGTGAATTGCATAAACAAATTAATGTTTTTTTTGTGTTATAGAAGAACCACGTTTTTGACATAGTTTATCTTGAATTATAACCTGTTGGCACACTGTTAACATGAAAATTAGATTACACAGTTGGCACTGATTTGAGGGCATGAAGATAAGTTTTGAAGAAACTATTAAGAAAAAGTGTAAAATGTCATCCTTAATGTATTGAATGTAAGACTGGGAGAATATGTTATATTTTATTTGTTTTGGGGTTTTCATTACATTTAAGCGCTGATTTTAAAAACACTCACATGATATAAATCATCTCTTTAAGCCCTTGCTTAAAAGGACCACAAGGGTTTTCCCTCAGTGCCTGATTGTCAAAATGAGTTGGGGTGAAGAAGCTTTCTAGTTTTCATTACTTCCTTAATGCTACATCCCAGAATAATCTACAGACATCGATCTTCCCTTGGGCCGCCACTGGAGAAATTTTCAGATCCAGTCCACCACTGGTCCTTTTTTTCATAATTCATCTATCATTACAACCTCCCTCCTTCTGAGGTCGCTGGAGCCTCAGAACAACTCATAGAAACCTACCTGTCAGCTACCACCTACCTCAGCTATCTGGGGATCCTCAAAGGAAGAGGGTTTAGAGATCGCAACGTTTTCAGTTGGGTGCAATCTGCAAGTGTGACTCTAGACGGGCCTAAATCCTTAAAATAGTCTTAAAGGAAAAGAATAAATAATCCTTAAAATTTGTTTGTTTTGCAACCCAGTTACGCTCACTACTGTGTACAGGTGTAAGGCTTTACACTTAGAAATAATTTGACCATTCACAGCAGGATTCCGTTTCTTTTCAGCTGTACAGGGCTCTTTTTGAAAAAAAAGTTGTTTGACTCTTATGTTTGTGTATAAATACTGCATGCTGTTTGAAGAGTCACGCAGCATGCTTTGAATGTAGCCAATTTGTTTGCCTGCATACTCAGACAAGTACATTAGCACTAAATAACCTGAGAGTTGGGAATGACAATCTGTCGCAACACTGCAGTCTGACCAGCCATATCTGGCTTTCTCTGGGGGTGCTGCCACCGCTGTTGTGTTTGCTGCGGCAAACTCGCAACATGCTGGTGCTTATCTGGGGCACACAGGAGGAACAACAATGAACTTATCAAAATCCAGCCACTTGGCTGGATGTTGCTGCAACCCTACTATGCTTCCTCCGACCACAAGCCGGCTCCGGTTCAATGCTCAGACACACCAGCAGAACCTAATCAAGGGACAGTGAGCCTTTCAAACCACAGGCTCTAACTTCATATGCTTTAGAGAGAGTGGGTGGGGAAAAGAAAATGTAGTTCTGCCAGGTAATATAACAAGCTGCTGGTAGAAAAAAGGAAACACAAAGGAAGAAGTTCAATAACTTTCCCAGGAACTCCACACAGTCTGCATCAACAAGCTTCCAGGATTTTGATTAAGCCTCTTCACAAGCCTACAACTCTACTCTATTTTTTTTTTTCACGTTCAAATCAGTTACAAAGAATAAATACAAGTTTCAGCAGGAGGGCTATTGAGAGGTCAGTAAAAAATCTGTCTGAGGAACACAACTCTAATACAAAGAAAAAAGATGAGTGTCATCCTATTTGCTTGCTTTGAAGTTTGGGAAGCAGCAACAAAGACGAGGTGTCGGAGTGAAAATGAAGAATCACAATCACATACAGGCTATTTCTAAAACATGCAATATGCTTTTTTTATTTGCAGAATAACAAAAGAGCAGTGCTACCTTTACACCCAGGCAGACGCATTGCTCAAACCTAGTTACTCTTGCTGATATTAGCTATTTCATGGCAATGATAGAGAGAACAGCGAAATCATTCAGGCATGATATATGACACATTTCACTCTTTTAAGGCATTTTCGAGCTCAATGTTATGTGTATTATTTCTGCTCAGGTTTTACAACCAATTGAGACAGGAGAGTAGCCCTAGTTAGATGCATACTTGCATGCATCCATCTCTCGTCATGTTTAATTTTCAACAATGTCCCTACTGTTCAACTTGTTTTTATGTTCCAGCTTACCAATTTGATCCCACCATGCTACCCTTTCGCTGTCCTGTCTAGGGGAATAATCTGAGTGATCAGCATATCAAAAAGAACATGAAGACTTGGTTCTCACAATCAGAATATCTGGAGCAAATTGAAGGTGATTTTCAATAACTGGGCTTGATCTGACAGGCTGTAATGAGAGCAAGAGATCTGATAGTTTTTTGTGTTTCAAGATGATCACAGCTTGAGTTGGCCTGTCTGATAGAAGAGCATTTTTACCCTAGGTTATGACAGTGTAAGTGCAATATGTTTTATGATAGAAGTTGTATTCGGTTTTCAAGGTACATTGAATATGACCTTAGAAACACTAGGATGCTAATAAAACTCAGTAATGTTACAGCATTGATCATAGACATTTAAGCTGTCATCAGAAACATGCATGTTTGTGATAATTAATAATACAACTGACAAGAATGAGCATGTGCTATACTAGCCAGAGCCTTCGTCCGTTCATCTATCCATCCATTTAGCGAACTAATATGTTGTGGTGGAGAAACACAAACATTTGGAAACCATGGCAGACCGTTCCAACTCTTGGTCTAAAGTAGTGAACACTTAGAGCAGCCACACCTTTAAAGCAGAAACAACCCCTGTGAGCCAAGTCTGTTCATTACTAGTTACGGAAAAAAAAGTCTTGCCACTTTATAATTTAATGATTTTCAGGTATCGCAGCCTTTTTTTTTTCTATCAAAGCCTACCTTCTCAACCGAACAAATCGTATTGAAAAGTCCACCATTAATAACTTTATAACAATATAATATTCAGGTGTCAGCATTCTTATGCTACTAAAAAGGGCCGATAAGCCCTAGCTTCATCTCCAAAATAAATGGGTGGGTATACCTTGGAGGCATGAGTAAATCTACACACAAAAAAAAAGAAAACTCACATTGACTGCAATTCTATATAATACTAGCTGATCACACTGTCCAAATTTTTTGCTCTTATCTTGTCTGGTGATACAGAATACCCTGGGGTGAGCTGCAGCATCTACAGCTCCAGTACAGATATGCATGGTTGTTTGCTTGCTCAGGACTAAAAAAACTTTGATGCACAGGGTAAAAAATTGAAGCAAGATGCAAGAGCCATTATCTTAATCTTTTCTGAATATTCTTATGCCCTAACAGTTTTTTTTGCTGAAATTTGCATCATCTCTATAGTGATAAGACATGATGACAGAGGGGAGGGGATGTCGGTTCTTTAACATTATAGTTAAAGAACCGAAGTCTAGAGAGATCCCACAGTGCTGATATTGTCCTTCTATGTTGACTGGTTTATTGTTTTGTATCCTTTAAGGGTGGATTGCTCTTAATCTTGTGTTATTCTTCTTCTAATACATACCAAAAGAGTTGTGCCAGTTGTTAAGTAGAGAAAATAAAAAATAAAAATTACTTGGGTTGGATGACAAAAGTAATTGCAACAGAGAACAACTTTAGTGTAAAAAACAAGAGTAATGTTAATTGCCACATTTGCAAATATTGTAAATAGGTTTCAGTTTCACATTGATAGGTTCACTAATCAGAAACAATCTAAACCAGGATATGTTTTGTAAACTTTATGTCGAGCGTGAAAAACACTTCTTTCATTATAACAGAGGATTACATGTTTTAGGAAGGATTTTTGGGCTCACTGCCCTCACAATACTTTTCAACCAGATTTACCGTTTCTGTTCAACCTCTGCACTGCAGCCTTCTCCATCAGATCTTCAGGTTGCCATTTACAGAAGTTCTCTGATGACTCTGTCATAGTTGGTCTCATCACAGATGAGAACGAGCCAGTGTACAGACAGCTTTGTAGACTGATGCCAACAGAACCACCTCATGCTGAATGCAGAGAAATCAAAGCAGCTGCTGTTAGATTTTATAATCACAACAGACTCAATAACTGTTTACAACATGCTAATGGTGGCACGGGTTCTGATCTGATCATAAATTGCTTACACTGTCTCTCAAGTGCAAAGGTACACTTGCACATACCTTAGCTACTTCGAAATGCTAATGCTTCTCATGCATATTGCATATTATTTCATATTGTTCTGTAAATAGGCTTTTTACCTGAGTATGCCATATTATCAATAATTGTGCAATATCTACTCTAGTATTTATTTTTTACTTCACTTTTGGAAGCGCTGATAAAGCTCCTCAGCTGCTAGTATTAACTTTATTTTAGATTAGCTTGTTTTTTTTTCACTACTATAAATTGTGTGTAACCCTGTCTCTTTTCAACTGTCACATCCAAATTTCCCCATTGTGGAATAATAAAGGATTTTTTTCTATTATCTTTCACCCAATCTGTTTTTTTATTTTTTTATTTTTATTTTAGTTTATTCTTCAGTATTATATGTGGCTGTATTGCATTGTACTGATGGCTCTGGACATGAATGCATGTGTCATTAGTTGTAGCAAACTATTAAGTTTTGTATTCCTGGGCCAAACAAAAAGCTAGTTGAATGAGAAGTAGAAACTATATTTCCTTAGACTGTGCCCAAAGTTACTATAAAAATTGTATGACGTCCCTGGCATTTATAGGTTCACGTTTATCTCTGAAATATGGTGTTACACGTTCCTCTAAAGAAAAACACATGAAAAGAACACTGCTTAAGTACCCATAAATCTACAAAATAAAAATAGGGGCAAATTAAAATATCCTGGCTGTAAATCAGTCTAGGTTTGATATGAAATTTGAGTAAGGGGAACATTTTGGCTCAAGTTTCAGCTTCATCTGAATCTTCTAATCTGGGTTTTATTACCTTGGAAGCCTTCCCCATAGTGACTCTAAAGCAAACATTTGACTAAATTCAGGTTAAACTAATAATCAGTCTCATAAGAATCTGTATTTTGCTTCACCCTCAGTAGATGAAGACCGTGTCTAAACATATTAGGGAAAACAACTAAATAATATGTAAAGCTCTATCCCAGGATAAATTGCCAACAAGCTTGTATTGAATGTTTGCCTTCTGTTCTGCTCAAATGATGCTGGCCAGGAACATGACATCAACAATGGCTGCATGGTGGGATGCTGCTACAGTAATCACATGAACAAAAATACCCCCCACTACGTCAAAGTCAGACCCTCACAATGCTTATAGTAACTGTGATTAGAATGCACAGAAAAGCATTTGTCAAGGGACCAATAAATTATTACCTCAGGCCAACAATTTTAAGAGTACATACTCTATGTACAGACACATACAGTATAACAATCCTTATTGGTTGTTTTAATTTATCAAATTTGGTCTATCTGTAAAAATGTTTAAAATATTGTGAATTGAATAGTTAAAATTAAGCTTTAAAAATGTTATACTTTACAACTGTGGCAAACAAATTTAATTTAGTTGCAATCAAACCAAAGTTCTGACGCTATACAAACTAGGCTGAACTCTCATGATCTGTTCGAATTTGACACACTACACTTTGACACATCCAATGAGTGTTAATGACAAGAAACTATATGTGCGTCCGCTGTGGTCGCCTGACGCGTTTGCGTTAAATCTACTGGCCTCCTGGTCCTGCAGACTGTCTGCTACCATTGCCCCCAATAACCAACCCATAAAGCCAGAAAGAATTTTTGAAAGCTGGTCATTACAGGGCTGTAACAACTTCACTCCCCATACGTCTCAGACATTTCAAAAAACAAATAGATGGCATAACGGTGCCTAGGTGCAAGCTTTAAATGTGTGAAAGAAGCAATTTCTGCGCTAAAAGGTTCTAGCAAGTACAGTGCTTTGTAAAGGGGCCTGTCCATTGAAAAGAATGTAGAGCCCTTACATCGGCCCTCTCCCCCGCCCCTCTTTACTCGGAATGTGTTACTTTTTAACCTAAAAATGCCTGGAAGAGGGAAACACCTCCTGGGGGTGGCTTTAGCCCCATTTCCAGCCGTTAATGTTTTGCCGCTCTTAAGCGTTACTGTGGGATATTAACACGAAGAAATCTGTGAGAAAACAATACAGAATAAAAAAAGTTAAATCATTATAAATAAAAACAAATAAAACAAAAAATATAAATAATATGTTATTGTATAGCAAGAAAGTCTTGAATATTTTTTAAGCATAAAAATTATCCACTGGTAAGTGTCTAGATCACACCTCAGCATGCAACCATTAGCAAGTTGTAAACAGTTATTGAGTCTGTTGTGAGCAGCAAAGATTATAAAGTCTTACAACAGCTGGAAGGAACAACCTGTGGAAGCACTCCTTAGAGCATCTGGGATGCAGCCTTCTGTCACTGGAAGACAGCTCCATGCATGGGATGGGAGACATTATCAATAAGTGATGTGATTTTTCCTCGTCTTTTTGTCTCCCATTGACTGCACTGGGTCCCCTCCTAATGAGGTTATCCAGCTGCTACCTCTCAACTACAGAAGCTGCTGCTCCAACGGAATATGCCATAAAGATGACTGATGCCACAATAAGTTAACGAAGGTGACTAACTTAAGGAGCCCCCCTTGCACTCCAAAAGACCTCAGTCTCCTCAGCAGGTAGAGTCTGCTCTGACCCTTCCAGTAAAGAGCATCAGTGTTGTGACTCTAATCTACTTTATTGTTCAAGTGAATACCCAGGTACCTAAAAGAGTCCACTATCTCAACATCAGTTCCCTGGATGTTAACCTGTGTCAGTGAGGTGGTTCTGCGGCTATGAAAGTCCACCACAAGCTCCTTCGTTTTCCCTGCAGATTATGCAGACACTACATCTGTCAAAACTGAATTTCTGACCAAAATATCACTACAACACGAGAACCATCTTCAAACCAGCATGAAAGCCAGACAAAAAACAACAAAAAAAAAAAATAGGGGAATTCGGTAGGATCTTAAAGGAGTAAAAGACCAACAACAACAGGCTAAACCTATCAGAGCACATGAGACCTTAAAACATTATTTTGATGGCTGTACATCCATCCATCCATTCATTTTCTAACACGTCTATCCCTTGTGGGGTTGTGAGGGTTGCTGGTGCCTATCTCCAGCTGTCATCGGGCGAGAGGCGGGGTACACCCTGGATAGGTCACCAGTCTATCGCTGATGGATGTACATATGAACCATGTAAAATAATGCTTTGGGGAAAATGGTCATCAAATATAGAGCATTTTAGAAATCTACAACTAGAAAGCCCAGAAAGCATGACTGAACACAAAAAGATTACTAATTCCACTTAAGGTTTTGGTACGCAGGAGCAAAAATATGTCTAATTATATAAGAAGCGCCCCAACTCTTAGGAGGATTGCATGAATGCTGGCATGAAAACTACAGGTTATACTCAAAGGGAAACTAATATGACACTGAATAATCTAATCACCACAAACAATTGGATCTGAATGACTCTTTATGGTCTGGGTGTGGGCTCTAACATTTTCTGTAAACATTGGAGGGACAAATATTACCACAAAAATCCCAAGACCTTAACCAAGTGTCATAACTTTCTATCAACTAAGTATTGTCAGCCTTGATCCTTTTATTGTGCAGTCGGCAGCCTCTTTGCTATCCACACTGGGCCCCTGGTGCCTATCTCCAGCAGATAATGGCAATTCCACTGTACACCCTGGGCAAGTCCTCAGTCCATCACAAGACAAAATACATTATATTTAGCTTTAATGTTGTATTTATAAAGATTAATTTCAATAGAGTATTTAGCAGAAATATATCTATTGAATTTTAGGCACAAAAAAGTTTTTAAAGTTGTAACAGTTTATTGTTGTGATTCAAATAACCATTTCCCCCGAAGATATTTATCACTGTGAAGGTTACCATTTTCATAGTCATTGAAAATATTTTTTTGTACTTTCACAATTCAAAGGATCTTTTCGAAATTCACCCAAGAATGAAAAAAGAAACACATTTCAGACACATTCCAGAGTCAAATTCCTCTATTTAAGTATACACATACCTGGCAAATAAAGCTGATTCTGATTATCAGATGTTTTTAATGATCAAATCTTACACTAATAAGATCTTACACACCTACGTCTATTTGCCTGACTGACCCGCTGCTCCTTGAATCCCTGGAATTCTTTTGAACAGAATGTCAGTTTCACCTCTGCTTTACTGGGCCCTCCTGAAGGGGCCAAGGTGAATGGTAATTATTGCTGGTGGAAATTGACTTTCAAGGGTAAGATTAGAATCAGTGAAGAACAGAACAAATTGAAGTAGCACACACTGCTCCAAGAATCATCATTTGGCAACTGGCATTTTCTGCCTCTTGAGAATAGGTGATATACATGCACACAGAAAATAAGAAAAAAAAAATCTCCTCAGATTTTTCTTATTCTCCAATTCATGTAATATTACAATTTGGAGACAAATTTAATTTCTGAATTTGCAATGTTGATCCTGTGTAAAGTTCCTGCTTCTAGGATGTAGAATATTTCTAGGATTGACTTATTCAGAACCCATTCAACTGCAATTATACACAAAACATTCCTCTGGACGAGGCATTCTCATGTTTTGACAAGTTGACCCACTTACTGGTCAAAGATAAATCATGTCAACACACACATAGACAATCAATAAATTAAGACAATCTTATAAAACTGGCATTCATATTAACCTCACTAAATTTAGAGTGAATTTCAAAATACTAGCACACCAAAACAACTATTTTAACAACATAGTGAACAATGGCTAGGCAATGACATATCTGTGCCGTAATGTAGCTCCAGCAGCAATATGATTTGGTTTAAACCTCCCCTGATAATAAGTGCAATACTAACAGACCATATATTTATTTAACCATTGTGCACTTACATGTTTTGTGTATACTTGAACATAGGATCTGAATCTGACACTTGAGATTGACTCACATTCTCACTGATTCCCACACAGATTAAAATAAAAAAATGAAACTGATATGACATTGGCCAAATTTGTGCCTAAGGAATGCAATTAAGGTTTAGTATACACATGAGAATACAAATGTTGAAGAGATAAGCATGGTAGCATAAAGCTTCCCGTGATCAAGAAAGAAATGAGTTTTACAAAACAGTGGTTCAGATATATGAAAAACACATATGTGTATATAGATTTGACATACAGTTAGCAGAAAAATGCCAATTGTCGATAGTGATATCAGGAATGTAAACTATTGTGATTTTGGTATAAATGTGAGATATGATTAACATTTTTTAGATATTGAGAAGATAAATACTTTTCTCACATTCCCATTGCCTAAGTATCCCAACTGTGGAAGACCTCCTGTGTGATACCAGTGCCAAAGACAAAGGCTTATTTGAATACTTCCCACAGTATGTGAGGACACAGGGCTGTGGCTCTGGCAGACTGGTCTGCAGATCATTGCCCCATCTGGGAACTGTGCTGACACTGTTCTTATTCACCTTCCACACTGCAGACTTCTCCATCAGCTTCCCAGGCTGCCATCTAAAAAAGTTCCCTGCCATAGTCAACCTCAACTCAGGCAAGGACGACTCAGAGTACAGGGGATACAGGACTATGTAAACTGGACATCTGGGGAGCATCCGGGGAATTGACATTGATATAGTATAGGTCCATGGGTGTTGTCCTGAACAAACTGAACTGGAGATACAACACTGATGCTCTTTATAGAAAGGGTCAGAGTAGACCCTACATGCTGAGGAGACAGAGATCTTTTGGAGTGCAGGGGGCGATCCTAAAGCCCTTTTCTTTTGACTCTGTGGTGGCATCAGCCTTCTTCTATTGTGTAGTTTGTTGGAGCGAGTAGCTTATCTACAGCTGAGGGAAAGCGGTAAGATAAGCTCATCAAGAAGGCCAGCTCCTTCTGTGACAGATTGCTGTATCCTAGGTGCACATAGAAGCAACTATATGATAATCACTGCTACCAACAAACTCAACACCTGTTTAGATCCCTGCTGTCATTTGCACTGTTCTTTCCATTTCTTGTAAATAGCCTGTTGTAGTTTTTATGCTCAATGTGAAATACATGTGTATTTTGTTTTTATTTCCTACTCAGGTGCTCATTTATTTTAACCTGAGTATGCTATTTTGATTACTGCACAGTATTATTTGTTTATGTTGTAAATTTTCCCTTACTGTGCAGTCATCTAATCTTACTGTTTATGTTTTTACCTTTGTGTTAATCTGTATGCTTTGTTCTGTATATCACATTGCTTTTGGTACACATTAATTTCTCCTCTGATGGACAATAAAGGAAATGTCTATTCTATTCTAGCCGGACCCCTATGGTGTGTACACACATTATCATTGCATTCCTTCCTACTTAGTTTTTGTCATGAGGATAACAGGATATATTTTTTTACACCTTCAAGGATCCTAGTAACATATGTATGTGTATAACATGGATTTTTGGTGCACTTCTGAGGCAAAACTGGAAGACACTGAAAAAGTTATTTTCTTTAGGGTTATGAGATGTGGAAGATAATCCTTTGGTCATGTATACTCACATGATTGGTCTATTCCATATAACTATTTCTTGCTTTACATTTATATTTTGATAAAACTTTTTACAGGCACTGTCAATTTTATGGTTCACCTTGAAATTTTCCACAAATGCTATGCCAACTGAAATGCTGAAGTTGTAAGCTTGGTGTGAAGATTCTTAAATAAATAAATCCAAATCTCCAAGGTCTAACAAGGTGCTCGCCAGCACATTGGTACGCCCATTATATAAGGATAATCAACAAGAAAAGATCAATACAAGTGAAACACTAAAGCATTTTGAGGCTACATTAAAGTTCTAGATTGAAACCTACTCCTCTCGGGGACCAGCCAAAATAAAATAAATGGAATCACAATCCTGCAAGATTTATGAAGATGCCCAGAGGTATGCAGCACCAAGGCATTAAGATATTTCAAGGTGTGTTAGCTGCAAGCTGAAGTGGCTATGAATCAAAATTGTACCAGCAGCCCTAGAACCATGCTGTTGCTTCATGATTCACCACTTGCTTGACTAGTGTCTGCAGGCATTCTCCAAGAACTACATGGATCTCTCAGTTGCAATGTCACTTCACCCCAGGCAGGCACTTCTTCCTATTATATCTATAGCCAACAACTCATATAAGTTGGTATTGTATGTTTTCCTTACAATGCATTTAAAATAACAAAATTAAAATTGCTCTCGTCTTATGCAAGTAGTTAAAATGTCTAACAAAGATTTTTGTGTTCTTGTAAACAAATAATTGCCAATTATTTCTACTACACAGTCTTTTGTAGAAATGAGAAATCCCTGCTCTTGTTGTAAACAATGTTTACATTTTAATGCAGTTATCTTCTGGTTCACCTCCACTCCCCTAGATAAATTTCAATATGATGAGTGAACATGTTAGTTTATTCACATTCAACCTGGAGTCACAAGGCTTCACTGCATGTTTTATCCTAATTAGTTCCATCAGCACACAGCCTTCCCGTTTATTAATTTTATTTTGTAGCATGGAAAGCCATCTGCATTTTAAGTTATCAAGTTTTGCTTTCATAATGTCCAAGATCATAACTAACAACAATCAGTATTTCTGATTATGTGCATTTAAAAAAAATCAGGGTTTAGAGATAAAGGGATTGTTCCCCTAGATTTCTTTTAGTGTAACTCTGTCGTCACACTGAGGCCTAGTCCACACATAGACGGATATCTGGTAAGACAAATACATTTTCATGCAGTTAGGCCTGTCATTCACACGTAAACTCCATTTTACATCTCGAAAAAGCAATAATTCTGGAAACTCAAGCCAATGTAGAGATTTCTAAAAACACAGCTTTTGAGCCTGTGTGTGTACATGAAAAAAATTACTTTTAGGGTCCATCAAAGTCTGCGACAAACAGACACGGCTACAGAAACAAATTAAAGGGACAATATTCCATTTTTTTTAGGCAGGCACAATTTTTCAGCAAATAGTTCCGACTGAAATTAGGCTCTTTGATACGGAAGAGGATTAGGGCCACTCAAAAAAAAAAAAAAGAAGTCTACTCAATTCTGACTTTTTTCTCAGAATTCTGACTTTAATCTCGGAATTCTGAGAAAAAAAGTCAGAATTCTGACTTAAATCTCAGAATTCTGAGAAAAAAGTCAGAATTCTGAGAAAAAAGTCAGAATTCTGACTTTAATCTCAGAATTCTGAGAAAAAAGTCAGAATTCTGAGAAAAAAGTCAGAATTGAGTAGACTTCTTTTTTTTTTTTTTTGAGTGGCCCTAATCCTCTTCCGTACTTTGATTAGTCCTACAGTGTTGAGAAAAAAATTATCTAAAAATCTTTAAAATACTAAAAAAAAAAAAACCCACAAACAAACAAACAAACAAACAATAGTGCAAAGAGTGTTGTCATATTGGGCAGGTTTCCACCCGTATGGGTTTGTGTGGATGAAACCCTTTCTAAAACCGTGTATATGATATTATTTTTAAAAACAATGTGAGGGATCTGTTAATTTTTATAAAGACCCGGCTACATGTGTACAAGGCCTTGAAGTCTTAATATCAATTAAATATCCACTAATAGAAAAAGATAACCCAATAAAATATAAACGTAGTTCTCAAAATGTGGTTTGATTCAAGGCAATTCTATGCTCGTCTAGATAATTTCAATGTCCTGATGATTTTTTTAAATGTAAATTTAAGTGGGTCTTAAATTCATTACTCTACATGTGTTGCATTTTGACAACATATTTTGTCACAGAAGGAGCTTTAGATTAAAAGAAAATGGAGTTCAGGTTCACTTACGAGATAGCTCAGTGTACCCACATATCTAAATGATCACAGTAATCTGAAATCACTGAAAGGAAGGCAGCTGGACCTTCCCCTTAGGAACACTTAGAAACATAATTATTGGTAAATGATTATCCAAACCTGTTTTTCCCTGAACAAAAGATCTGCAAAACCAAGTTGGGGAGCTGAAAGTATGACATGTACACATTTGATACACCTGCAGTTGCTAATGGCAGGTTGGTGGTGATCAGCAAAGCCATTATAAAGTACAAATGATGGAAGAGATACAAAAAAGGATAATAATATTGTTAAGCAAAAATTACATATCAAATAAATAAGTATATAATTTTTTTATATGATTTTCTTTAAATGTGACTAGAGCTTAACATAATAATTACACAGACGTTATATGTGATACTTCCATAAAAAATCACAGACTTTAAGTGCCTGAACTTAAAAGGTTTGAAGTTTACATCATTCACCCTGAAGCAAAGTGAATGGATAAAGTAGACCGTGTAGTTAAATAAGATAAAATTCACCATTTAAAAGGACGTCAAAATGTGAAATAATCAAATTTTCCCTTTATGTCAAAGCCAAAAGCCCTAATTTCCCTTTCGGAGGATGTAGATGTAATAACTACCCTTGGGTTGATGAAATGTCAAGACCAATTCTGGGTTTCACAATGGAACTGTGAGTATTCTACTTTAAATGAAATTGAAAATTATTTTTGATATTTAAATGTCTCAGGATCTTTTTTTTTTCATATTAACATATACTCTGTAATAAGAAATATACTTGTATGAATTATAACTATCATTAGTGAAATAACAATAGATATCTCCTGAATCTATTACTTCAATTACAAGGGCTGTAGTTTTGTCCTCTTTGTGGTTAAAAGATACCTGACATATGGAATGGCTTGCTAAGTAAAGATTAAAAAGGAAGCAAAACGTCTGCATGAGGATATTAGTTTAAACGTTTAGAGCTAATGGGAAATTGAAAACAATTACAATGCTCTAAATGATACTCTATACGGTTTTATGGCCTCTAAACACTAAACAGGGTTCAGTCTGAAATATAGCTAATGTATTTTCTCATGAAATAAAATTAGTGAAGGTGTGAGAATGCAAATCATCAAATTTATTTAGGTGGTCTTAATAGTGCATCAAAGCCTCAGCGAACCTGCCTTAATATTTTTGTCAACATTTCTGCACTTTCTTTTGGTGCAATCAAAAATGTATATAAGCTCTTCAACTATTAGAAACAGGCTTCCATTCTGAGAATATAACTTGTGAACTTGAGAGGAAACTCTTATGTTGTACTATATCCTACAGTATAACATTTTAATTACTATCAAATAAAAAAATCTAAGCAGTAAGAAAGCCAAAATGATATGATATGAAAATAGTGATACACTTTGCAAAGCAAATATTCTGACACAAGTTGTACCTTCCAATTGCAAATAATAGTAAATAATAAATAGCTTGTACTTATAGTGCTTTAACTGGTCCCACAACCCCAAAGCACGTTAAAATACAGTCAGTCATTCACCCATTCATACAGTAGCCACAGCTGCAGACTGACAGAGGCAAGGTTGCCATACATCAGTGCCACTGGGCCCTCTGACCACCACCAGCAAATAAGGATAAAGAAATTTTAATAAAGAGCACTAAGCTGTGAGAAGCTGAATCTCTCCATCTGCTGAGTGACAGGTAGCCAAACGTGATTCCTCTCAGCATCACAACCCAGTCTCCCCTCGTCTTGCTGAATTAAAGGAGAGCTGATCTAAATTGATGCTAATGGAAGTCAATAATGACCGTGAGGAACAAGTGCAAATGTGCTTGAGTAATTAACCTAATATTTACTGGCTTTGACTCTCAGTAGGATCTGGCCTGTATATGCAACTCATACCGCCTGGTCAGAAATAATGTGCACGTCTAAGTCACAGACAACAGACAAGTGGACTGTATGTAATCAATTATAATCATGATACAAAAAGCAAATCAAGATTATGTGAGGTTGTATAAGAAAGATTAATTAGACCCATTGGAGTATTCAGAAAAAATGGGGCCATGATGTGGTGAAAAGCATACAGTGGTGGCCTGTCTGTTCTTTGAAATAAAATGAGTTAATGTATTATGCTGGAATCTATAAAGCTTTTTGGGCTATTGTTCCATGGCTTTTGTTTCCCCCTCATTCGAGAATGGCTGTGCTTACATCCGCAATGGGCCATTACGCGCAAGTAAAAGTATGTTTATTTTTAGTTTCATGTACCACAATGCAGTTTTATTTTTACATTTTAGTTTTCAGTGGTGATAAGAATAACCTTTTACAATATATGGAGGATCATAGACTGCCTGTTATAACAGCTGCATGATCAACTCCACAGTAGGTAGCTAACTGATCAAGCTGACTGAGTGAAAAGGCTGGTGGACAAAGAACTGTTGACCGCCCACAACTTAAAGCTGCATGAAACAGCTATAGCAATGCCTGTTCCTGCTGTTTGTCCCATGAATGGAGTATTTATAGCTGCAGGTACCCACTGGGCATTTACACCCACAAGTCAGAGGTTGTCGTTTTGCTTTTTGACCAGCCTCTAGACGTGGCTTGTGGCAGGCTGGTAACTAACATCTTTACCTCCACATGCCAATCAGTTGGGCCTGCTGTGGAATCTACATCTTTATCCTAGAGGTGGGCCCAGTCAGTGTTCTGCTAGTCACAAATGAGTCTCACTTCCTTCTACCCAAGTCTCGAGTCATGTACTGAGTAAAGACATGCCCCTCCCAAATCAAGTCTAAATCCTAAACTTTGAATTATGAGGCTTAAACAGGTCGTTTGACAAATTATTTTCTTTAATCAAAGAGTGATAATACAATTTCTAGAATGTATACATTCATTTTGAAAGGTGTATTTGTTTGCAAGAATAACCAGTAGGAAGGATGGATATTGCCTGAGAATCTGCTCTTATGATGCTTTGAACAGTGAATATTAGCTGAAACAAACGAAAACAGCAAAGAATATGCAGATAAATTAATGAGCATACTGATCTGAAACTAAAAAACTGGATTTATTTTAAAGATTAGATTAACTGTTAACCAACCAAAGCAAGACAAACCTGCTTTCACAACATCTAATGAGTAACGTCAGATCATTAAAACAGCAAATCTAATTAATTATACAACTGTATAAAAGTAAACTTTCTGGTCAAGTTGATTTTACTAGATATGATTATTCTGCTTCCGTCTACTAGTCTGGATGCACTGACTTTGTTGTGGTTAAGGCTGAAAGCACTTAAATTGGACACAGGTTTTATAATCAGTGGTGCTGATGGCATATTAATGAAATTCAAATAATAAAAATTAAAAGAGCATTATCTAACAAAATGCCCACACATGTGTAGCTGCAGAAGTAAAACATGAGGGACTCAGCAGGCATGTTGCAGCAAAGGAGGATAATATATGGGCAGATGGCTAGAATAACATAGCAGAATGGCACATAGGCACAGTTTGGTTATATCACAAATAACTCTTGGTGTAAAATATTTTCAAGTCAATCGACTGAAGTCCACGTTAAGTCATGAGTCACTGGCGTGAAAATCTAACCTTAGTTTACACAAATATAAAAGGCGCATTCAGAGCAGCCCCCCCCCCCCCCCACCTCGGCTCTTCAGACCATCTTTCTGTGATGCTAGTTCCTGCATACAGGCCCCTGCTGATCAGAGCTAAACCTACAGTGAGGCAGGTGAGGGTGTGGACTGAGGGGGCCATGGAGGTGCTCCAGGACTGTTTTGAATGCTCTGACTGGGACATGTTCAAAGCTGCAGCAACTTATGAAGACAAGATTAACATTGATGAGTATGCCATGACTGTGTCAGCCTACATCAACAAATGCACACAAAGCACCACAAAGAAAATTATCACCCGAGCCAACCAACAAACCTGGATTACTGAGGAGGTTCGTCAAACGCTAAAGGCACGGAACGCAGCCTTCAAGTCTGGTGACAAGGAGGCACTAAGGACAGCGAGAGCCAACTTGAACCGTGCCATCAGGTTAGCGAAGTGGAGCCACAGTCAGAAAATCCAGGAGCTTTTCCACAACGCCAGCAACACCAGGTGCATGTGGAAAGACATACGGGCGATCACTGAATACAACACGCCCCCTCCTTGAGCGGGTGCTCAAGGAGTGTGCAGGTCAGCTGGCTGGTGTCTTCACAGACATTTTTAACACCTCGCTGGACCAAGCCACAGTACCAGCATGCCTTAAGTCTGCCTCCATCATTCCGGTGCCAAAGAAACCTCAAGTCACCTGTTTCAACGACTACTGGCCTGTTGCACTAACTCCCATCATGATGAAGTGCTTTGAAAGGCTGGTAAAGGAACACATAAGGCCCGTTTACACTACAATTTTTTAACCGATCCGAGCCGAGACCAGTCTAAGCTTGGATCAGTTAACCAAGCCGAGACGACCGTTTACACACTACACTATCCCGGTTCCTTGGTGGCTCCTCGCCTCCTAGAGACGATCTGCGGTACTGCTGCTCTCTGGGATTTAAGGCAGGACCGAGCAAATCAAAATGGCGGCGCCCGTAACATTCAGGATGTTATGGTTAGACAGAGTCGGCTTTTGGGACATGGATAAGACAAACAAACGTCTAATAAGGATTTACAGACGCAGGAAACAACGACAGACACTGAGGTTCATCACACTGCTAAGCAGAATCATCTCTGGAAATCGTGTGGCATGGTAAGGAAGCTAGTATCATTATGAATGTCTGAAATTTGTCTGAACGGAGTGTGAATCGGGACGTGCAGCCAGACACGCTGGAAAAACCGCGGACAGTCAGCTTACTGTAAGGGCATGACGCGGTCTGCTCATGCACTCTTCGTTATCAGATAACCGGGATAAAAAAAAAAAAAAACAGTTCCTGCTCAGGAACTGATCTGCACTTAGTGCGGTCCAGCTCAGTCTGCTGACCATTTACACACAAAAGTTATCTCGGTTACCGAGCTCGGACTGGTCTCGGCTCGGTTAAAAAAGTGTAGTGTAAACGAGCCTATTGTCTCCAGTCTCCCCCCATCCCTCGAACTGTTCCAGTTTGCCTACAGGCGGAACCGCTCCAGGACGCCATCTCCTCCGCTCTTCACCTGAGTCTGGCACACCTGGAGGAGAAGAGCACGCACGTGCAGACTTCAATTCAGCATTTAACACAATCATCCCACAGCATCTGGTGGGAAAACTGGAACATCAGCACACTTCAGCACACCCCTTCACAACTGGCTGCTAGACTTCCTCACCAACAGACCTCAGTCAGTCCAGGTCGGCCAGAACACCTCTGATGTCATCACCCTCAGCACGGGCTCCCCTCTGGGCTGCGTTCTGAGCCCCCTGCTGTTCACCCTGATGACATAGGACTGCGTCCCCAGGTCCACCCACCAATCACATTGTGAAGTTTGCAGATGACACAACGGTGGTGGGCCTGTACAGAGACGACAACGACCAGGACTACAGAGAGGAGGTGGAGCAGCTGGTGGACTGGTGCAGAGAAAACAGCCTGATCCTGAACGTGGAGAAGACGAAGGAGATCATCGTCGACTTCAGGAAGAACCAGCCTCACCATGCTCCACTGCTCATCAACAGCTCAGCTGTGGAGGTGGTCAGCAGCACCAATTTCCTCGGGGTGCACATCAGAGACAATCTCACCTGGTCTGTGAACACCATGTTACTGGCGCTTTGACGAAACTTTTAATTTCCTTTTTAATTATTCACAACTCAACGTAAATGCATTTTTGCACAAATGCCTTTTTGCACCATTATTTTGCACATAAAAATGGTTTGAACAGTCTTCTGTACACTGTGATTGCACACTGTGTACAGAAGAACTGTTCTTCTGTGTACAGAAGAACCGTAATAATAGACCGTGATTGGCCCGAAGAGTCAATCACGGTCTATTATTACGGTCTATTATTACGGTGGGACATACCGGTGTATTATTACGGTGGGACATACCGGTGTGACAAAAGCAATAGCTGCCGAGGCCACAGCATTACAAACACAAACATGGCATAAACAACGGCAAGAAGTGCCTTGACTTACCTTGTGGTTTCTAAAGACACCCGCTGCTTACATTTTCATTTGATACCACGATTGGCTAAAACCAACCTTTGGTAGGTGGGCATTAAGTGTCCAATCAGCTCGGCTAGCTCTGCTGAATGTCCCTCCTTTTCTCAAATGGATTCGGTAGGACCAGTCCGAGAGTGATAATATGTATAACTAAACCGAGAGTGCTACATATTATCAATCTGGCAGGTTAGTGAAAGTCAAGTCTAAAGTCCTTTGGAATCTTATGTTAAGTCTAAAGTCATTCAAATTTGTACATAATTACATGACTCAAGTCCACAAAGCTGCCTGATCCCGATGAATATCTGTGTTAAAAAATGTGTAAAGCTGTACTGGGGAAAAGAGAAGGAGAAAGTGAAGATTATTGGTTTTTAGGCAGTGAAGGGGTTGGTTACTACGAATACAGATCCCAAGCTGCTTGGCAGACAATGCTAAATGGGAGAGTCCTGCTTAAGTGTTGGGAGATATGACAGGTGCCGCTCGGAGTTCACCATCTGAAGATATACTCTGCTTCATTGATATCCTTTGAAAAAGAAAAGCAACATGGTTTAATTTAATTTATTTATTTATCTTTCTGGCGAAGTTTGACCGCTGTACAATAGGATGGAGTATTTACAGCTGAAAGTAAAGACACAGCATGTGCACCAGCACATAAGAGACTTTTTTCCATTTTTGATTCTCTCCAAAGCAGTATCTCTGGATCTATGTGGATTTATTGGCAGGTCGGAACAGAAGGTATAGTCCAGCAGTAGGTATAGTTTAATGATGTATTGAATATATTGCTTAATACCTAAAGCGGTAATAAAAGTATTATCCATATCTCAGACAATAGACTTTAAAATACTTCTATTAGTCTATAAATCACTGAATGCCTTAGCACCTAAATACATCACAGACCTGTTATCAGTGAATCAACCCCCCAGACCACTCAGGTCTTCTTGATTCAGTCTACTCTGCATACCTGGAACCACAACCAAACACGGAGAAGCAGCATTTAGTTCCTATGCTCCGCTTATCTGGGACAGACTTCCAGAAAACTGTAAAAGTGTGGAAAGCCTGAGTCCTTTTAAATCAAGATTAAAAACACATTTGTTTGGGATTGCTTTTGACTGTTCTAGTTAAACTGTTTTACTGAAATATCATTAGTTCAAGTTTGTAGTCCAACTGTTGGTAATATTTGCTTTTAGTTTCTATTTTCCCATGTTTTATTTTGTTTCATTTTTTTCTACATTTTATTCCAGCTTGCTTTTATTCTGTTTTTTTTTTTCTATATTTTAATTACGTAAAGCACTTTACATTGTCTTTGTACTGAAATGTGCTATACAAATACATTTGCCTTGCCTTGCTTTACCAATCAACCAGGGCATCAGCTGCTTAACATTGGACTAAATGCAGGCTGAAGGACAGACATTAATGGTTAGGGAGTTGTTTATATGGTCTTTTCGCCACTGTTGCTGGATTTCGCTCTCCTACAAAGAAGGCACTGCTTTCATGAAGCAATTTTGCAAAGTGTGAAAATAATGACAGTTTCTTGTTATCAACTAATTTCTAATTTGCCTTTGACTTGATATTCTGTTTATTCATTTTCTTTTCATGGATTTAATTCCATTTATAGAGCTTGTACCTTGTTGAATTTGCTGAAGCCGTGTCAACACTGTTGGCTCCCACATCTGTCTTATCACAGATGTTCGGAACTGCCATTAAAGAGGTCTGCAACTTTTTCTTCATGCTGCTTTCACTATCACTGCATTAATAATTAATTGGATCACTGCTGCTGCTGTTGACTTTCTGCTTCAAGTCTGTCATTGTTCCTCGGCATCAGGGATCCACAGCATCTGCATTCAGTTTGTGCTGTCAGATGTGAGAACTTGCACATATTTCTGCTTTTATAATGGGATGGTCCCTGAATAGATATGTTGGGTGAATCCAAATATAATGAACATCCCTCTGAAATTAATAAGAAGATAATTCATGGAATCTGTAGCGATGGAGATATATTGAAAAGTAAAAAAAATGGCAAGCTTTTGCTGTCAGCCTTCTATCCAAGAATAAATTAAATGTCTCAAGTAAAATTATCTAATTTCAAAAACATTTTCGGAAATGTTTTTTTAATTTGTTTTATGCATTTAGTTCATCATCTAATCATACTTCTACTTTACAAATGCATGTACAATTTGGTTTAGAATGTTTGTACAATTGTTAGGCAAATTAAAAATTTAATTAGAAATTTAACTGCTACAGTGCTCTCAGTCAATCCAAAATGCAAATTAACCATAGACCTGAAGTTTTCGTTTTCTAGTTGAATTGAGCTTGCATTTGGTGCAACTAAATGAAAAATAGAGATTTTACCATTTGATTTCTTAATTTTTATCTGAACTAGTAAGAACACTATATACAACTCAATCAACTTTTGTGCCATGTCAATATTTTTTCATCTTTTAAGGCCTTTCATGACTGCATGGTGCATAGAGGAGCAATTCAATGCATGCCATGTAGCACTGTACTTCATGGAAATTCATATCTTTCTAAAAGAAAAAAAAGTATTCTAAAAAAGGTTGCGGGGTTGATTTTTGAGTCCATCTTCAATAACAACCCATACCAGTACCCCACGTCCATCTTGCTGGCCAAAGTTAATTGTGCTGGCAGTGTGGCTCTGTGTCCATTACTTATCCAGGCAAAGCCACACAATTTATACGGCCATGTGTTGGAAGGTCGGGACCAGCAGTGACTAGAATTCTGCAGGGAAGCCATTAGGTCCTTAAGCTTTGCCATTAGGCATACTTTTAACTGCTTCATGTAATTCACTTGCTGCTAAAAGAACCTCCGGGACCTTTTTTCTGTTCCTCATTTAATTTAGGAATATTAACTTCATGAAAAAAATCATTTGTTGGAAATAAAGGGAGCAATATAGATTTTTTTGTAAAAACTTCATCAATTTCTCTACGTTGATTAGTTCGTATACTGTTACTGTCAGTTATTTGTTTTTAAATGTTTACATTTCTTTATTCTTTTTCAACAGATTTGCAAGAAATGTTTCTTATATTCAGTACTATGATCAAAGTTATCCAACTGAAATCTATGCATTTGGATTTTTATTCTTGCCTCTAGGCTGATCAATTATTTAAAAGAAAAATGTCCACTCTCAAAAAACCTGGTAAAATCTTCATCATTAAGTAATGATGTGTGAAACCCTTAAAGTTTTACAAGTGATGTTAATCTTTTTTCACCATCATAGTTACCGGTGGATGGTTGCTTGACGAAATAGGTTGAACTTGAGTATCACACACCTTCATAAGAGAGTTGCTCATTAGAAAGAAATCTATACAGGAAGAAGTATTGTAGACAGATGAAGAAAAATGTCAACTTATTTCATGGGTGACATGAGCGCCAGGCATAATGCAGACCAAAAAAGTTAATATATCACTCTCTGTTGAGCCAGACTCTGCACATTAGGGATACACCCATCTTTGTTGTTAATGTTGGTATTAATAATATCTCCTTTCTGGATCAGATATGTTATGTTTACATGTAAACTGACCTTATCTATTCATTAAAGTAGCTAGCCCTACTTATTTGGAATTGTAGTCTCTTAAATAAAAATGAGGAAACTCTGGCTTACTTCAGCTCATTCAGTCCCCATTGGGACATATGGGTTTTCTGAAGTAAGACAACGTCTGCTTATTTTTTTCTAGCTGATCTATGATTTCATGCTGTTTCAGTATTTCCAATTCCATTTACATTCTGTGTGACACATATCATTCAATTCATATCACCAACTAAGTATGAGGTCCATTCTACGTTTATGCTATAGGTGTGTGTGTGTGTGTGTGTGTGTGTGTGTGTGTGTGTGTGTGTGTGTGCGTGTGCGTATGAGGAAAAAAGTGTGTCTGTGTGGAAGTGAAAGAAAAGAAAAAATGGAGGACCTGAGAGACACATTAAAATCACAATGACTTGCACATTAACTTTAAAGTTATGAAATGCCAGTACACTTCAGCTATCATCTAATCAGTGTTCACTGTTTAATGCTATTCAGTAAAGCCACGGAGTAATCGTCCAGTCCTGGAACAGCTGTCCGTTTACATAAAGCCTGTCAACTGTGACTACAGCATGCGTTACCTGCACAATGAGCTTCTTACAGAAAAACAAGCACATCTACCATCAAGGATCTCCTTTGGAAATTTGTTGGTCACACTGTAGTTAATACTATGTAGCTCTTTACCAAAGTTTACTTGTTCTTTCTGCTTGAAATAATACAATTTTGCTACACTAAGACTAAGAAAGTAGAGAACATCACCCCAGTTCTAAAGTCCTTACACTGGCTCCCTGTATCTCAGAGAATAGACTTTAAAATAATTATATTAGTCTATAAATCAATGAATGGCTTAGCACCTAAATACATCACAGACTTTTTATCAGTGTATCAACCCTCCAGACCACTCAGGTCTTCTGGCTCCAGCCTACTCCGCATTCCCAGTATCAGGCATTGAGAAGCAGCATTTAGTTCCTATGCTCCACTTATCTAGAACAAACTTCCATAAAACTGTAAAAGTGCTGAAAGCCTGAGTTCCTTTAAATCAAGATTAAAAACATATTTGTTTAGGATTGCCTTCAACTGTTCTAATTGAACTGTTTTACTGAAACATCATTAGTTGAACTTTGTAGTCCTACTGTTTTTAATACTTGCTTTTAGTTTCTATTCTCCCATGTTTTATTTTGTTTCTACATTTTATTCCAACTTGCTTTTATTTTGTTTTATTTTCCTATATTTTAATTATGTAAAGCACTTTGCATTGTCTTTGTACTGAAATGTGCTATATAAATAAATTTGGATTGCCTTGCCCTTGCCTTACAGTGGGTCTCAGTCAGTGGTTGTTGGGCTCCTTCGCTCCCAGACAATGCACATGGTGGAATGTGATGGTCTATACGCAGTCATTTGGGATTTTGGGATACTTCTCACTTGCATATCCAGGATAGTCTCCATTTTCCTGTTTTCACTGAAATGTACAAAAACTTGATGAGTTTATGTAATGTAAGGAGTAGAAGTAAAAAGAAGGCTAAAAAAAAAGAATTACTTCACTAAAGTATAAATAACCAAAATTTCTACTTAAGTAAGGTAACAAAGTATTTGTACTTAGTCACTTGACACCTCTGCTTACATGCTAACCTTGCCTGCAAGCTGAATTCTTGCAGTATTTGTGCATTCACAAACACCAGAATCCATCTTGTACCTCATGCGCTTCAACAGTTTGTAACTGAACCAAAAACGGTTTGGGACAATCACGTTGCAGTATTATGGTTTAAAGTGGGACGAATGTGCTTTGACGAAAGCAAGAGCTGCCGAGCCCACAGCCGAACCAAAATAAACATGACAGCTAAGGAGGACGCACGTGTAGCTGCTGCTATCACATCTGTTTTGTCAGAATCCACAATTTGAAAGAGGAACAGCAAAAAGCTCCTTGACCAGCATGACTTGTGGTTTCTCATGACTCCTGCAGCTTACATTTTCATTTGATACTGTGATTGGCTAAAACCAACCTTTGGTAGGTATTGCTTCATCCAATCAGCTGGGAAGGTTCTGCTAAGTGTCCCTCCTTTCCACGAACAGATTTGTTAAGAGGAGCAAATTGATAATGTGCAGAACGCAGAGTGCTACATATTATCGATTTGGCTCTCCAGGTTACTTACAAGCCACTCTCGTGAGAACTTACAACATCTCTTAACCAAATATAGAGAGGTGGACTGTGCCAAATGTGTGCATGTGTTTTTGTGCATGGACGTTACACTCTTTGCCACACAAAGAGAAAAAGAGAACATGAAAAGACAAAAATTATAAGACACTTTGTAAATAGGAGGGGAAAAATTGGGCTATTTATTTTCTTTAGTAAACTGAATTTTTTGAGAAAGGTGACATTAAAAGATTTCCGTTGTGATCTGGTTTCATAAACAAAATAGAATTAACTTTTATTAATTTAAAAATCCTAATGCTATAAATTAACATTTATGGCATTGGGATTTTAAATACAGAATATGTTTTCATTGAGGGTACACATTGATTTAAACAACCAAACAATAAGGAATCATCCTTACAACTATGCCTTTTATTTTAAAATGCATTATAGTAAATTATAAATTGATGGTATCAAGTGTATTGTTCTCAACCTCTTTAATAGATAAAAGTTGACAAATTAATTCATAACATAGTTAAACATGAAAGTTTACACACCTACTTTAGACATTTATTTCTAATTGTTGCTGTTTAGCCCTCCAGGAAATATAACAATACTACATATGCAACAATTAGTAAGCCTCAATTAATAGAGAGCAATACATTTACATGTGATGACTCAGTGGGTTTTTGGCAGCGCTGAGAGACAGCGATGAGACAGTGCCTTCAGCATCCAGCCTCCTTTATATTTGTTTTACTGAGTTCAAAGAAGCCATTCACCCCACAAGTATAGATTTACTGCTAAGAAAAGCGCATCAAGGTGGAGCTTGCTGGGACTGTCTTTGTCAAAATGCTGTCTTCAGGCCAGTAACGCAACTCCCATTCAACATAAGATTTATCAGGCTACACGTCTGCTTTCTGCTGCATCTAAATGCTTGTTTTAAGGGGGGCAGCTAACGCTGGGCTCGCTCCGCATCGATTTAAATCATGTCTGCTTGCAAATTTACATTTACATATGTCTCAGCCCTGGCCAGCATTCATGGGTAATCACCATATACAGGCAGCCACGACAGCAGTGTCACGGGTTCTTTTCAGCAAACCACATGACGCAAGTAGCTGATGATTCCTTGATTGTTTGGATTCATGTTTTCTATTTTCAGAGCAGCAAAGGATGAAGACACAAGGGGAAAAAAATTATATTTTGCTATTGGTTTTGTGCTAGTACCATTTATTCATGGTGTTGTCATGCTTTATTAAATTAAATGAAGCTGAAAATAAAATCATTACATCTACAAAAAGGCCTGCAGATGAAATTATTTTCTTTTTGTTAAAACTTTAGTTTGAAAAATCATATTAATTAAAAGGGAAAAAAATAATTAAAAGGAAAAAATCTAATCAAATGTCTATTTTCTAACACTTGGCCTTGTTGTTCTATCAGCTTTTGTTTTCCACAGCTGATTTCTAATTTTGCTTCAGTCCTGTAGGATTACCTTCATCTACTTAATGGCTTCCTGATTGCATGTCGAGTTCTTCTGTTAGCTTTATTAAAATTTCATTTCTGCAGTAATTAAGCAAAGCGGCACTTCTTTTCTTGAGGGGTGCTTGGGCTGCTGAATTCTACACGCATTAATTAAATGTGATGGTCTTGTAAATAAAGCAGGCTGTGGTTTAATTGCAATGTTGGCAAAGTGTCCAGTAAGAATGTTGGAAGATTGTGTTACATTAATACAGCTCTGTAGCGACATGGAGGGATCCTTTCTTAACGTTTGTTGATAATTTGATCAATAAAAATGCCTGTAACACAGCTGTTCCGAGTGGTAGTTGTAGTGACCACGTACGGTAAGTTTTACATTCTGTGACAGCTTATGTCTTCAGTAAGGTTCACTTAATCTGAAAAAAAGGTTCTTCGCCACTTAAAAACCCGACCCATGACTGCAAGAGAGGGATAGCCATTGTTACAGTGCAGACAGCTTGTGTGAAAACAGCCCTGCAGAATGCAAATGTGAATGTTTCTCCACCACACGCACAAAAAACAAGAACAAAACACAAACAATTTCTCAGCTTCAGTTGTAAAGACAGGTCATCTGTCTTCTTCCTCTGGGCCGGGACGATAGCATCTGCTAGCGCATATGGCACATGAGAAGAGAGTGGGTTTGTAAATCTAACAGAAACAATGACAACAAGGATGGAGAGTGGAGGACAAAAATCATATGCTGATTAGAAGCAGGGCCATACATCATATGCGCTGACACAGTGCATGTGTGTATGTATGGAAACAGTAGAACGTCTACTTTACTGGTTTCCTGACCGCCATTACTGAAGTCTTTTCTTAAAGATTACTTTTTTTCTATATCAGATAAGTCCTACTGAATTAAATGCCTCTCCTTTCCGACTGAATGAACCTCTCGTTGGCGATGTTTGTTTTTTTAAAATAATAGTAAAACCCTGTATTGAAATGAAATTTTTCTTTCACAAGCAGCATAATAACTTCTCTCTTATCAAAATAAGTAGCTGATGGCCTCCTACAGAAGGATTGAAAGGATTGTTTCTTTTTTTATCTTCTTATTTTAAAGTTCTTAAAGAGAATCAGCCACAATCTGTATTGGTAGGTCAACGTTTGACCAACTGTAACTTGAAAACAAAAAGATATGGTCTCTAAATTTGAGGTTTGATACCCTGGACAAAGCAAGACAATCCACCTGGAAACAGGAAAGTTTAGCTCTGAAAGTTCATCCAATCAGCTTTTGTCCCACAAGCTGTTTTTAGGGGATTATTTGGACCATTCCTTTACATGTTATGAGACCCTGTAAGATAAATAGTAATGGCCTCCACCTGTCACCCTACGGTGGCACCCACATAGCCTAATGGCCATATGTTCCGAGACCAACAGATGCTCACTTAACCTTGTACCAATGAGCCACAGATTCACAGCAAAGCCCATCACAGCAAAAATGCCTCCTGTTCAGGGACACTTCTTTAACCAACCACAGTGTTTAGACACAAGCAAAGGTAAAAGGAAAAAAATTGGAAATATTTTGTTAAATTACTTTACCTCTGCCATGGCCCTTGAAGATATAACATACACACTGACAGGAACATAAGGGTGGTGCTTGAGTAAAGCGCACAGGTGCAGGGTGTTTTTGTCTCGCCAAGGACAGTTTTACTTTGTTTTTATTTTTCTAGTGTCGAAGGAAATATACCCTCCGACAGCTGAAATCTTTCTTTAAAATGCATGCTTCAATTTTCTAAGAAAACGGAATGTGAAAATCTGTGGTCCATTTTAGTTGTTTTATGAACCCACGGAAAAACATTAAAATTACAAAGAAGATGATGGAAAAATAGCACATTTTAAATTAATCCTCACAAATGTTTGAGTTAAATGTGGTAAATTAAGCTTCCATTCTTCAGTTATCATAATAATAATAAAAATATTAAAGATAATAAGAACATAATCCCTTATATATCAAGTGTTTGTTTATGAATACAAAGCAGTAAATTATATGTAAAACTAAACAAAACTAATTTGAATTCCAGCACAATTTGTGCACAACACTGGTGTCATTTTAACTTGTTGCCAGATGGGGCAAACATCTGCAAAAATCCTGAAACTTATGCTATGCTCCCTTAAAAACAAACAAAAATGCTTCATTATACCTTTTGTATGGCTTGAAATCACTTTTATACTTGTAAAGTTCTGGGTTGGTCATAGTGTGGAACAAAGTCTGTCTGCCTTCTCTGTTACGACACAGTTTAGCACCAGTCAGTCTATGAGCACAGAAATGCTCCTACCAAATTCAGCGAGTCATTATTCCATATTTTGCGTTGGTCTTCAGCCTCTGTGTATATCTCTTACAAAAATCTTTCAAAATGACTGTTTTTTTGTTGACCCACCTAAATTTCAGTTGACAGTTATTTTCATGCAACTGTTTTCAGCTGAAAAAAATATGTTTAATTGACTGCAATGTGTAAATAAAACAGCTGACTTCTAACACACTGTGTCCCCAATAACAGCAACACAAAATGTCCAACAGCTCCTCATTAGAACAGTAATTTTATTTTAGTAGTAGCAATGTGGCATTGAATGCTTTTTGTGGTTACAGTTTTGCTTTAAATTCTGGGGTTAATACTGTGAAACTATTATATCTTGACTGAAGGTTATCACATAATCTAACCCATGCCTAAAAATGAGATTACAGTGTTGTTGTTTCTTTAGAATTACAATGCCAATATCAATTGAAAGGTTAATATAAATTGCAATTAACCCAGATTTTCCTCCCTTTTCCATCATCTCAATGTCCTACCGCTCCCCCGGAGCATGAGCATACCAGCTAGTAAGCTTTGGTTCAGCTAGTAAGCTTTCGGTAGGGAAAGTCAATCCAAGTGGCCAGATTTATTATTGGCAAACAGTTTGGAATGCATGGGGCTTTAACTGCTCTAGTCTACCAGGTACTGGATCCAAGCAGTCTTCTGGGATTGCAATATGGCACACATTATATTAATTGTGATTCAAGGTATTGTGCAGATATCTACTTGGCGTCAGTTTAAGAATCACAAAGCTTTTCAGTTTTTACACAAAAAAGAAAAGTGATGCTCGGGTAGTATAATTCAGAGGAAGTGTCTTCCTCGTGGTATTATCCAGAATTTTGTGTTTATTATCATTGTGCAGGTAGTCAAGATACCCACATTTTCCTTTGCTTTTAAAAACAAGAGTAACTGTTCCAGATATGACTTCATTTAGAATTCTTGAAGGTCTTTTTGAAGAAATGCATCAGGTCTCTGAAAGTAATGTTTCCACGAACTACTAAATCAGAGTCTACTGCAACATTGAGTCATCTAGTATCTGTCACACTCTTAGACAGCTCCTTGTTTTTCACTTACTCCACAGAGCTTTAATCAAGTGCTCACTGATGGCTGTTACTTCTCCAAATCTATGCTGGACTATTTCTCACCTGGAAGCTTCTACTTCTGACAAGGCATTAATCTACTATTGCCAAACTACAAGTAGCTCATTCCATTTTTGTTTTACTTTCTTTTAAAACCAATTTCAGTACCTTTACAAATATTGTTTAAAGCATGATGGATCCCAATGCCGTACCAGAATATGATGATTAAAGTGATTGATATACATTTCCCTTGGAATTCTGAAGAACCATCAAGTTGTCTTAAGCATTTCCTGTCTAGGACTTTTTTGTTCCTGAAACTGAAAATAAGAAGACTTATAGATTTTTATAGATTTTTTTTTATAGATTTTTTATTAAGGTTTGTCAAATAAATGCCATGTACCTGCTTGAAAATTTGGTAGTTTCAAATTGCTCTTAAACAACAGACTATATTTAATCAATGCCACACTTATTTACTAGTGACAAAGCTTTACACAAACATCTTGGTACAGTGTGTACATTGTTTTTACAGTCACAGTTTGGTAAATATATGATTGGTTTCAATCAAGGGACAAAAACTCAAAGCTACCTCTATAGAACTGATTTGAGATTTGGTTTGATTTTCTTTCCTCGTAAAGCATAAGCGGATTTAGCCGAAACAGCAGATAAAGGGGATGGACGGATGATGCAACAATAAAGCCACTTCAAAAATGGTCAATGTTGTTGTTTATGGACTTTTTAACGAGACAATGCTCTATTTGGAGTGTTGGAGTTTTTTAATCGAGTACTAGCATTGTGTGCATTCAATTTGACGTCGTTTTTAGCTGAGTGGTACAGTGGGTGAGCTATTTACATTATGCTGTTGAAAAATATGTACGCAGACATAGTTTTAGTCTGGTCCATCTTTCCTTCTCGACTTTAGCTGCATGAGAAGCCTTAATATTCTCAAAAAAGCAGAGTTGAGATATAGCTGGGGGCTCCTCTCTTTTTTCAGGTATAAAACAACGCTGTATTTGTTTGGTACACATGCATACTGAACGGTTGTTGTATGACATTGTAAAGCTATATATTTGCATAAAAGATTCAGAACATTACCCAAATTATAAAGTCAAACACTGTGACACAAAATGCCAAAAATCCTCTAAGACTGAAGTTGTAAAATTATGAGATGCAGATATGAATACTCTCCAAAGTGAAAGCGGTACATCTGGGATCTTCTCATGTATAAGAACAAAGTCTTGCAGATATTGTTCTTTTCTCATAGATTCAAGTTTTTTTTTTTACAATGTCAGAGAACATCTTAAATTTATTATAATACATTTATGACTTTAATCACAGAAAATGATCATTTGTTTCTTTCAAGATGATGAATTTTCGACATTGGACAATATCCAAGTTTCTTTGTGTGAAGATGTGAACTAAATTTAGAAATTTCTGAGCTTTTTTGGAAGGGTCCTATTTACTCCTCCGTCGCCACATTTGTTTTTCCTTTTACAATGTCGCATGGAGAATATCAGTGAACAAACATGAAGGAGATCAGGGACAGCAAGTAAATTTATTTTTATAGCACATTTCAGTACACTCCAAACAGTTTAGCGATACAGTTGTTGAGAATTTAAAGCAGGATAAGGATATAAAACAATTCTAAACAAACCTCCTAAACCAGCAGGCCTGGCAAAAAACAGAAGTAGCCAAGAGGAAATATGTGTAGGGAAATCTAAATCTTCACATCATCAGCACAAAACATTTCCACAGTTCTTATATTGTAGCGGCAGCACCATGCTCTGGGGATGCTCTACTTCAGCAAGGAGAGGAGTTGATGCTGGATGGCACCAAATACAGAGGAATCATGGAAGAAAACCTGTTGAAGGCTTCTATATACTTGGGACTGGATTCATCTTAAATACAGAGGTAGGTGTGGAGAACAGTGATGCAGAGCACAAGTGAAAGTAATTCGATGGGAAATGGGCAACAGCTGAGAACAATGAGAGCTGGGTGAGAGGGATAATGGTTGACAGGGACAAACATGAAGGAAATACAGCATAAGCATATTTATTTGTTACAAAAGGCCAGTCAGGAATTACATTATGTTGAGAAATGTAGCCATTGTTAGGAATATGATGCACCCCGTACAATTTGGGTACTTAACCTGTTTTGCAAAGATGAATGGATAAAAGATTTTGCTTTTTAGAAGTGCAGAGCTAGTTTACACGTGTGGTTACATTGCAATAAAATGTTAACAAGTTGAAGCAGTCTGAAAACCATTGCTGGGCCCAGTAATCCATCAAGCAACTGTCAAACACCAACATATGCAAACATAGCTGAGCAGCATGCATGTAGGAGGCTACCAGCTTGTTGAGCTGGCTTTGCAGGTTGCTGTCTTTAAACAAAAGTAGAAAGTAAGTGGCGACTATGAGATGACTGGCTAGTGGGGATGTGGTTTCTCTGTGCTGGGTTTTTTAGCGATATCTTAAATAGGGTGTGACATTAGGTTGATGATTAAAGCCCTCAAGGGTGACAGATAAAGCTATGGAAGAGGGAGACAATGCTGTGAGGCAGTGAATGAGAGCTGACAACGGGGACAGAAAAAAGGAGAAATGGCAATATAAAAACCTGCAACAGAAGCCAGGCTGGTCAGAGGCTTGAAGATATTGAAAAATGGGTGGATATTGCACAAGGAGTTGACAAATAGACACATTTTGATCTTTGTTAATTAAACACTGACATATATTATAATCTGGTATGTTTAGTTTTATAAGGTTGCATTTTGCAAAAATGCAATAATTTTTTGCAATAATTCCAGCACTGACCAAACGTCACTCCAACTTTAAAATGGCAGATTTGACTGGTGTACTTACTTTTTAATCAGAATGTGAAAGCCAGAGAATTAGCAGTCAATATGTCCAATCAAACCGGCTCAACTTGTCCCTAAGTCTAATGCTGCTGATCAAGCTTTTGTTTTATATGTGGTAATGTAATTACTCTTTTTTCAATACCCAAACACTGAAGCACTTCTTATTTATTGTTATGGTGTCAACCAGCAGAAACACATAACTAAAGCATTAGGCAGCTGTCTTGTTTTGAAATGCGTATGCTGAGACCTTTGCATTTTGTAATTAAACATTACACCAACATCCGGGCTGGTATAGTGCCCCACAGATGCCTTTTTGCTCGATGAGAATGTGCTGACATTAAAAAAGGAGACTGCCCTTAACCAGACTTTAGAAGCACCATGTTCCATAAAATTTAGCGATTATGAACCAGGAGGGCCTCAGAGAGCCAAAGAATAGGTTATTGCCAATGTGTGTTGGGAACCTTTTCTTCTCTGGAACTCAGAATAATAATATTTATAGAGCTCCCGACAGCCTGAAAGGCTTCAGAGCCTTGTATTAGAGTTCTCCTTCTGTTCTGCCTCTGCCAATGCTTTCTACATACTTCCAGAGCAACTTTGACTCTTTGATTCACTCTCCCTGGACATTCTTTGGTTCCACTGGAGCACACCATCTCTCTCCCTTTTAGGTGGAAACGTGATAGGAAAGTGCTGATGCACTTTGGCAGTGTTTGGATTTTTGGAACAGCAAGAGAAGGTCAATCATCTGTCATGTGACTTTTCCCAAATAAGAGATGTTCTAAATATAGGTCCATGTTAAAGGCATTATATTCAAAAAGGGAAAGCTGCTAGAGTAAGGTGGTTAAAAAAGAACTTGTATTTTTAAAAGAGGTTTTAAAGGTTTAAGTACATACATCTTTCTTAAAACCATAGTCCATTGTTCAGCAGCTTCCAACCTCTTGATGATGAAATATTGTCTTTGGCACTATGGGGTATTAATTGTTATGAAATATTGTTTTTTTTGCTGCTATAAGAAAGATGCTTGGCTTCACTGCAACGTCCCCTCCCCCATGCTGCTCTGTGATTGTTCCACTGTGTCTGTAGGGTGTGGGGTCACCCTACAGACACAGCATGGTATAAAAAAGAGCAGTTGTTGTCACTGTGCAGATTAGGTGCTAAAAGAGCCACTTGGTCTCAACTTTATGCAGAAATGATCATGCTCTGCCTCACATCACCGCTTCCTGGAGGGGGCGGCTAATCAACATCCTACATAGAACTGGTCAGGGCTGCTCATTTTCTAAGAGGTGTAGGGGATGCTGCTCATAGAGCAGAACTCACAAGGATTACTCAGACATGTATGAATCAACCTAAAACACCAATTTGAGGATGATTTTGGTGAAGGAATAGCATTATAACAGTTAAAAGCTTAAAGCTTATTTCACATGGGCCCTTTAAATGTGTTCAGCAATTAAATTGCTGAGCTCATAGTAAAGAGCTTTTAATAGTGTAGTGCTGTCCGGTTGTATTTATTGCAGTGATTGGCTATAAATCTATCACATAAACCCCTTTCACACCGTGGCCATTTGGCTCTACTCAGCTCCGCCCACTTTGCGAATATTACAGCAACAGTTTTTCGAGCCCTGACCTGGCTTTTTCCAACCGTGCTCAAGAGTAGAGCTGATCAGAGTGGACTAGGGTCAAGTTGTGACATGTTGTGGCATGCTGTTATTGCTGTAATTTTACTATTTAAAAATCATAAACCATGCCTGAAGGAAAGAATAAAACTGTGACGTCAGCTTTCTGTATGCAGGCAGACATGTTGTATTTAATTAACCTAAATGAGAACCACAGATTTAGTGAGACTTTCTCTCATTTTACACACACTGAAAACTATTGCTGTTGTTGTTATTTTTCAAGCCCTACCTGTCAAAGTCGCCAGGTTTTGCTAATACTGCTCTGGACAAAGTGATCTGTCTGATAATTACAAAAACATACAAACAAATCATCTACTGGTCTATAAAGATTGTTTTAAAAGTGGAAATCATTCTCTAAATTATTGATTACTATATCCACAAAATACATTTTAAAAATGTACATAATTTTACCATCACTGGAAAACTAATGCTATCATAGGTTGTAAAAACTTGCAAACACTGAAAGAAAAACCCTGGCTGCATGATGACTGTGGGATAACCTGTGTTATTAGTTTCACAATGTGATGTTACAGACTATCATCAGTGCTTTTGTTGTTAACACTGGTCGTTCCGGTGGACAGCTTAATTGTTTTTGTAGAGGTAAAGTGGAAAATCTACCAGTAATAGTAATATCATCTTTATTGTCATTGAAACATACATTACAACACAATTCATTCTCTGCTTTTAACCCATCACCCTTGGGGAGCAAGGGTCTTGCTCAGAGACCCAGAGTGCAGGTGCTGGGGATCAAACTTGCATCCTTCTTTGAGTGCAAGCACGCTGCTCTAACCACTAGGCCAACACTCCCCATACACCGAGACACAGCTCGGTAGGCAATTTGGGGTTAAGTGCCTTGTCCAGGGGCACATTGACTAGGAAGCTGGAATTGAACCCACAACCTTCTGATTGCCAGAAGACTACTCAACCCATCAAGCCACAGTCGGCCTAGCACTAGGAAGTCTTTGGTTTTGTTGGGTCAAAATAGTTATCAACATAAAATTGATAACTTAAAACAAAGTCCTAGGTGTTTCTTGGCAAGATGAGATAAATTTAAGATACGTGCAGGGTTTCTTAGTTTTACCCAGATTTATCATGTGAGCTTGAAGAATTTTTTTTTAATGATAATTAAACCTTTGATTTAGCTATACGGACTCAGTTTTCTGACAATGATTTTTTTTATATATAAAGAGAACAGTATATTTGTTTGAACCATAGTTTCCTGATGTTTTCAACGATGAGGCATTTGTGGACGTTTACAAAACCGAGACCAGATAATATAATTTACCTTCATTATAAATTGAAGAAAATGTGATGCAATGAAAAAATTGTAATGGTCATACATAAGGATATTATATAATCATAATTAATAGCTGACATTGTTATGTAGACAAGTAAACCAGTTTAAAGGGTATTGATACTTTGGAGTAACTGTTTATATTAATCTCAGATGGATGAGAGGTTTATTATTCTTTTGGTTTATTCACTTTTTTTTTCTGACAGACAACTACTAATTCTAGATTGAAGGGGCAGACTCCATTCCGTACACTTGTAAAACACCCCAATACCTCATTTATCTCACGGTGGTGTTCACAGTCCTGTCCAAGAAAATCACAAATAAAGTCAAAACTGGAGACAAGCATAGTGGCGCCAACCACAACTGGGAATGTATTCTAATCCTCACAGATATATGAACACAGCTCTCACTATGATTATGTAACAATAATCTGACTTGCAATGTTCTCCTGATGTCTCATGCTACACATCCCACAAGACTCTCTCAGCGATATAGCCATAAGCATTGTTTAAGCACTTTAAGCCATGCAGGCATCTCATCCTCCGGAATTTTAAGGAACAGCTCAAAGCCTTTGTTTTCCTCAGCAAATCCAGTCTGAAAAATGTAATGATTTAGGTCCATGAGAAACGGCTAAAATGTCAAAAATATTTTGCCGTAAATATGAATAGAAGCAGTATGTGGAGCCTGGTGTGTATGCAGATAGAAAATCAAACATTATATCAGAAATCATCCAGAACATTCTAATTTCCAAGCACAATAAAAGAAATGTAAGATAATCATGCTAAAAGTTACATTTGTAATTTATAATAAAAAAATTAGAATTACAATTCCTGTTTTGTCTGGCTCCATTGTGGGGTAAAAGTAAGGACGGGCAAATATTGATTTGTATGGCTTTTCTTTTTAATCTGACGGTTAAGAGAAGATTTGGATTAAAAACATGTTGTCATGTAATCCAAGATATGTAGATTACTGTTTATGAATCTTTAGCCGTCTGCCAGAAAATAGCTGTACTTGTCACCCCCTAAATTAAGGAAGACCTAAATGCTGCATGAAACACACAGAAGGCTGTTGACCCGAGTGTAAACTAGGGTAGAACCCAAGCATGAACAGCACATGTAGTCATCAGAAACTTTATTAAGGTCCAGAATAGTAAAAATTAAAAACGTATCTTAACATTTTTGAAAACTGTATAAATTGGATAACCACATTACAAAACACTATATCCAGTATAAAAATGTAACATTTACACACATTAATTTAAGAGGACATGCAGTTTTATTATACCCCAAACTTTAAAGAACTCAGTAGTCTTAGCTGGCGCACTGTGTTCCTGCCAGACACGTTTAAATATGTATATATGTCATGTACACAGCTGCTGCTGTGTTTCTTTTCCTACTGCTAGTTTCTGATGCCCCTCTGGATTGTTCCACAAAGTTCTCCTAATGTGATGCACCTGTTACTGCCCTGATTATTGCATCAGTTTCACCAGTGGGTGGTACTATTTAAGGCAGCATTCTCCTGTGCTCTGGTGCCAGATTCTCGAAAACTGCTGTGTGACCATCCAGCATTCCTAGCCTGCCCTACTGTGTTTGACTTTTGACTGTACTTTGGATTTCTGCTTGTTGCCTTGCTCTTGTCGGACACTCCTGTGGTTCTCAGTTTCTGGACATAGACCCTTGCCTGTTGCCTATCTCTGCCTCCAAGCCCAGCCAGCCTGTACTTCTGTTTGTTGGATAATTTTAGATTCTTGGACCAAAGTTCAAGAAACATGACATGATGATGTACATTATATATATATATATATATATATATATATATATATCTCACAATTAAGTTTATTGCCCCAGTAGGTTTGTACTTACAGGAATTTGACTTGGTGTTGAATGTGTGCAGACAAATATATATTATATATATATATTTTTTTTTTCCACCAACCCGCTTAAAAATCCTCGTGGGGTGCTGGTGCCTATCTCCAGCGTTCAATTGGCGAGAGGCGGGTGACAACCCTGGACAGGTCCCAGTCTGTCACAGTGCAACACTAGAGACAAACAAGGACAAACAACCATTTTCACACACACTCAACACCTCGACAATTTCTCTCTCTCTCTCTCTCTCTCTCTCTCTCTCTGTCTCTCTCTGTCTCTCTCTCTCTCTGTCTGTGTCTCTCTCTCTCTCTCTGTGTCTCTCTCTCTCTCTCTCTCTCTCTCTCTCTCTCTCTCTCTCTCTCTCTCCCCCTCCCTCTCTCTCTCTCCCTCTCTCTCTCTCTCTCTCTCTCCTCTCTCTCTCTCTCTCTCTCTATCTCTCTCTCTCTCTCTCTCTCCTGTCCCTCCTCATGTCATGTTTCTTGAACTTTGGTCCAGGAATCTAGCGGGCTGGCTTTGAGGCAGAGATAGGCAACAGGCAAGGCTCCATTATAAAAGAACAAAGTAAATATGAGATAATTAAAATGCAAAAATTCATACTGTAGAAAGTGATAGAAACATCTACCATGGACAGTATTTACGCATTAATTTGTCTGCTGCTTTTTGCCAGCCCTCTCTCTCCTGGCTTTAACAGATTTTGAGGTGTTTTAATTAATGACTCAAATTCGGCATAACCTTCTATTAAAAGCTCGTGTTCTGCTGGGAGAAAAACTGTGGGCGTTCTTTGGCCATGCTGAACAGCCAATAGCAGCGCTGCTGATCATTGTTTCTACTATCGATACATTTCCCCTTTTAAACAAACGCATGAACGCGCAGTTGTCTCAGATAACTCAATCCAGCCATACTAATCGTAAACAACAGGTGTGTTTGAAGAACCCAATTAGCCGGATCAGGATTAGCCGGATGAAATCATCTTGGATGTGTCATTTGATCTTGGATGTTTTAAGCAACGTACGAAGAACGGACCCCTGTTCTTAATCAGAAGATATAGCGTGGCTGTCAGTACGCTAACAACATGCCGAAGCGCAAATGTATGTTTACCGACGATTTATAAAAGAGTTTCCCCGCTTTCAGACCGGGTCGAGACAAATGGGAGGCCTTTATTGTGCTATTCATTCATTACAGGAATTGTTAAGCATTTTTTAATAAATACATTTTGAATAAAATTATCATTTGTTATTGGAGTTATTGCGGTTTACTTTTACTGACTTTTAATAAACCAAATGTAAATATCATGTTATTGTAGGATTACGTAGGCCTATGTTAAGTGAGTGCATGCCACAGACATCTCTATGCATGGGAACAGAGATTCCCCCCCCCCCCTCCAAGGTGTCCTGGTTTTCCCAAATGAAAATATGGTCACTCTATCTGTAGGCAAACTGTTAGGGGTCCAGAAGGGGGTAATTGACCTCTTTTAGGTGTGAATATATAGGATTAAAAGGGTTGGGTATACTTCTGTAAGGCACCTTTTCTGTACACAACCACCTGACCTGACATATTCACTTGGGTAAAAAACAAATGTGTCAGACAGATGTAAAACTAATCCTTCATTGAATTGGTTACAGCATGAGCTAATGTGCATAAGCAGTGGTGATAACAAAACAAGGAGATACGTTCATTGCTCAGAAAAACATCTCCAGTAGTCACTGAGCTAGAGGCCAGGTACACCCTGCGCCGGTCAGCAACGTAGGACAACCCTGAGACACAGGACAAACAGCCATGCACATACACACTAACTCATATGGATAATTCACAGAATTGAATTATATGTAAAACAAACAAAACAACTTGACTTAATTTAAACTGAATTCAATGCAAAAGCAGAGGAACGGTTTTTAATCAGTATTGCAAACTAACTGATGTATGTAGCAAAGAGAACCAAACTCCCTGAAAATCAGCTGAAAATAATAGTTTTCTTCTTTTGAAAATACTAAAGTTACAGGCATCTGAAATCTATGACCTGTTAAAAAAACGTAGAAGAGTAGCTTAGGAAGAAAATAATTAAAGGCTGCCGATCGATTTTATTTCAGCAGCGGCAAATTAATCTCTATAAGCTGCTGATCCAACCAGACCAGTTCAGGTTGTGGCAGCAACTCCTGCATGTCTTGCATCTCCTGAAGTGATCAAATGCCCTACTGGGCACTGATTAGAGACTAGGTGCTTTCTCTTTAAACCACCATGGGAGATTAGGGTAAGATTAATCACTTGTGGAGTTGTTTCAAAGAGCATTAGGCATTATTTTTTTACATACCCATAAAACTTCTCCACATTTTGCAATGTTATGAGCTCAAACTTGGTATACCAAATCAAAGTAATTCACAATTTTGAATGAGAAGGAAGGTGAAACACAGTTAAACTTTTCTTATGAAAGAAAAAAAAAAAAAACAATTCTAAAAAGTATGTTTGTAATGTGGTCCCTTTAGTCTGATACCCCTAGATGGAATCAAATGCAACAAATGGGGCATTTCTCAAATTATGTCACGTTTTTTCCCAGACAGCCTGGTTTCCCGGCTGGTTGGACAGGAAGAGTGCGAATTACATTGGCAATATTCTAAACACTAATAATTTTGGAAGATGACAACGTCCTAGAAGCTTCATTTCACCCTGCGTCGATGGAGAAACCCAGCATCAAACAGCTGAAACGTTGGTTGAAATGTAGAGGCCTCAAAATGAGCGGAAAGAAAGCAGTATTATTGGAAAGGTAGGAGAGGCTGTCCTCTCCTGTCTCACAATGGATCAAGCCTGAGTCATGTTTTTTAACTGTGGGAGGAAGCCGGAGTCTGCTAATACTAAGAAAAACACACACACACATTTAGCAATTTGACGTCATGTGAGGAATGCCCTATTGTACTCAGATGACACCCATTTAGGAGGATATGGTCCACCTGTAAGTAAAATTCACAGTATTTATTTTGAAGTCGTCGGATATTTTTAAGACAACATTAGTAGAAAAAAAGCCTCATCACAACCAAGGAACACAGCACATAGGTTAGGGAAGGGTTAGGTTCTAATACTATATAACAGGCTTTTGATATTACTGTATACACACCAAAGCTATATGTGAGGTGGTGAGAGATGGTGGTGGAAGAATCATGATTTGTGGACAGTTTTAGAGGGTGGAAAAGGATGGAGACTGGGATGGAGGTTCATAATGAAGCAGGACAATGACACCAAGCCTACATGTCTGCAAATGGGTGAATATATATATATTTTTAATTACACACCAGATATATAGTTATTTGTATTTCTGTTTTTGGAACAATATCACTTCCCAATTATTAATTGTTGTTTGTAAATGGCATATTTTGATTGATGTTGTTTTTACTGTTTGTTTTTTATTAGACCAAAAGATGATGTATTTTGAAAATCCAATGCAGCGTGGGAAGAATAAGGAAGACAGCAGCTAAAGAAGCACAGAACAAAAGTTGTCTTACTTAAAATAGCCATTGCTTTACAATTTTTTTTGGAAAAGAAAAAGTGTTCAGGGTGTAGTGATATTTTTTTAAAACACGGTTTGTAACCATTCTTAGACAAGATAAGAAAAGCAGATATATAAAGCAGCATTATTTATTATAAAGCCCTGCTTAGTGGGTGCCTTTCTGAAATTCCATTCTGGTTCACATTCTGAGATGATTATTAAAAGCCAGAAAATTACAGTAAAATATTTGACAGCTTCATTCACTACATGCCAAAATCCATGCTCAAGCAGAGTCTTTGTAAAATTTAGAAGGTCTTTATCCCTAAACCCCTGTGTCACTGCCCATTTTCTAACAAATGGACTCCTATTTTTACCAGCCATATGGTTTATAGGTGGTCGTCCCCTGTAGAAACCCTACTGACAAATGGAAAAATCATGAGCATGTACATATTTCACCACCTTATTACTTATTGCATTCACAGTCATCTACAGCAGCTATAGTGCCAGCCTCTGGCCCATCTTGACACTGTGTATAATAGTAAATTTTCCTGTAATGGACCAGGCTTAAATTTCAACATGCGATATCCGCCTTTGACACTGTCTGGCCTGGTGATATTTATGACACACGTCACTGAAATATAGTGGAGGCATCTCATGAAAAAATTGTAGGAAGAAATATGAAAGATTATTTCTTTTGTTTGCTCCCTCCAGTAGCTTCTGGAGAAAGAAGCTTCCAATAAAGAGAACAATAAAGAACAGCCTGTCTAATATCTTGCACAGCCTCAAAGCTGAAGAAAAGATGAAGCAGAATAAAACCAAGCCTCACAGGAACATTTAATGTTGTTTAATTTGCCTAACTTTTACTTCCTAACTTTACAGGCTTAATTAAGGTAACCATGTACTGACTGCACACCAGGCTCAAACAATGAAGCAAAAGGACACCACTGTGGCAATTACTACTAAATATGAATAAAACACAGCTCATCATTAACCAATCAGTTTTAGTCTTGAATAAACAGCAGCTTTTCAAACCTATCACCCAGTTGTAAAGAGAAGATGGTCACTAGCTGTGTTTCCATTAAATTCTCATGCGAAATGAAAATGAAAATGAACATCAGAGCATCCATTTACTGGTTTGCGAGCGAATTAACCAGGCAAAGCACAGCGTAACGTCGTAATACATTGACATTGGCTGTAATAAACAGGAAGTAGATGGAGCAAGGCTTTAATGAATGTGCAAATTATTTATTTATTAATTTTCACAGATGAGACTTCAAAAATGCTCAAGTTTCTTCATCGGTCCACACGTACCTCTTGCTGCTTCCAGCCCTGTTATCGAGCATTATGGGTATATGGGAGTTATGGGAGGCCGGCAGCAGAAACAGCTGATCAGTCATGTCAGGGAAATGTTCACTATGTCAAAACTGATTCAACAAATGTGTTTCCATCTCCTCTTTAGCACATTTAACTTTTGTTGAAAAGGTCAAAAAGTACCTCAAACAACGTAAAAACATTTGCAAAATTTGTTGAGTTAATTTTAATTTGACCGTCATATCTTGCTGCTGCTTGTTTGAGCATTATAATAGATTGTTTTAATATACATCAATTTATATTAGTTGTTAAAGTTGTGATAATTTTACCCAAAATATTTATTCAACTTTAGAAAAGCCTAACCTTTAAAAGAAAGAAAAGCTCTGGCAGAACCTTGCTCAGTAAGATTAGCCATCTGCCAGGAGTGACTGGTGGCTCTGAAGACCAATGAGAAACACACTCAGGAGCACATAGTCTACCAATAAAGTCTAAGAAAAAGAAAATATAGTTAATTAAAGAAATGTCTTTGATAACAGCTTTGTCTACTAGAGAAACACAGCTTTGTACATCCAATGTACAGAGCCATTGAATGTTAAGTTCATTCAATGGCTCTGTACAGTGAAGGAGCTTACTGAACATATTTCTACTTCTAGAAATATATTTATTGTAAATGGTTTGTACTTTATCAAGTCCAAAGACTCCAAAGTGATTACAGTCAGTAATAAGCACATTCACACCCCGACGGTGAGTTATGTTTGTAGCCACAGCTGCCCTGGGGCAGACTGCCATACATCTGCGCTATCAGACCCTCTGACCACCGCCAGCAGGTGATGCAGGTGATGTGTCTTGCCAAAGTACACACAACTAAGACTGTTGGAGTGAGGGATTGAACCGGCAACCCGCTTCCCTAATTCCTGTGCCCTCTTCATTTATGTACTTCTTTAACTGAGTTAAAAGGCAAGAGGAGAAACTCTGTGTCCTATTTTTAGTTTTGACTGATTGATTTTAGGTTACAATGTTTCTCTGGGTTCAGACTGACATAACAAGGTCAAGAGATGCCAAAGGGAGAAGGATACATGCCATTTGGTTTCTACGAATACAAGGCCAGTGAATTACACAGAGAAATAACTTAGAGTCAACCAGCCTTCTGAGCCTAAAAAGATGAGAGGTTTCCTCTCAAGACCATCCCTGACATGACTGATAGCATCAATCGGGGGAGATTTGTTTATAGATAAATGTCATTTTGGTAACTCACGGGAAAAAGACATTAACTTGTAGATGAAGATGATCTATGACACCTTTGGATATTGTGAAAGTGGGACAGAGGAAAGTGAAGGACCAATAAATAACAGAAACTAAAGTAAGAAAAAAAAATAAGTGGGAAACAAAGACAAAACAGTCATGAAAAAAAAACCACAAAGATTTGTTGAAGAACTCAAGAGTCATAGTTTGCAAATTGTGGTAAAAGTAACATTGCACATATGTGGGCTGTGTTTAATGGATATTTTGGTAGAAGGATTTTAGTGAGTTTATTTGTAAAGGAAATAGATTACAGCAAATGTCACCTCAAAGTGCTTTGCTATTAAAAGTATGTATTTCATTTCCAGAACTATAAATCCATATGAGTCCATCAAGTTCTAGTCATTTAGATTTAAATTTAGTTGCACACATTCCGAGTAGGTCCTAGTCAGCAAATCCATAAAATGGTCTTTATAGCCTGATGTTAGTTGTCTTTGTAAGGAAGTCCACCTGAGTACATGGTGTACCTGACTTTACAGCAATCCTCCTCCCTTAACTTAACAAGGTAAATGAACAAATTAACTGTGTTGTATAGCTCATAAACACTAACATTAGAAACTTCATACTCGATTCAGTTAACCTTCGGTATAAAAAAGGCAGACAATAAAGACGTTTAAAAAATATTTTCAAACAATATGTTTGCATTAAAGTGGGTGATGTTTTAAATAAATTACACTGTTTACAGTAAATAAACTACTGTATACTGTATATAACAAAAATAAAAAATCTTAATAAATTACAATAACCATCAGGAACAGAACAATAAGCACCAACAGACAGTGTACCATCTAATTATTCAAGTTTGTGGCCAGAAAGATCAACTTATCCCCAATGTCTGCTGAACGTCTAGATGTAGTTGCTGTAACAATACATCCAGAGGTGGAGAAAAAACCAATCACTAGCAACAGATGAGCAGGAATAGAGACGTAGCGCTTTACTAATTTTGCAGTGTGCCTGTATGTGGCCTTAATGGCTTTTCACCAAAGAAGATGGTCAGCTTCAAGGGAAGGGCACCCTGAAGGTGGGAACTTCTTGTTGGACCTGCTCTAATTGAGACTTACTACTTCCTACCTGTCTGTGGAAAAGTTCACGGGAGTTTAGTCATTACACACTTCTCAGATGGAGGTGATCTGGTGGGTGGTGTCCCTGAAGATGAAGAATACTCAACTGCTATCTCAGAGCCTCAGACAGTACACAACACAAAGGGGTAAAAAAAATTAGATTACAATTTCAAATAAAAAAGTTGATTAGATCATATTAATACAACACCTCTTCTTGTACGGTCATCATTTCTACTATAAGGTCCTTGAATGTACTCTCTCGCTCAACATCATCAATATGTGGCAGGGCTTTAAATCTGGGGTCCAGGACTGTGTACTTATGCAAAATGTCATATTTCCTCCAGGTTTTTTGTGACCACAACATTCACCTGTCTCCCAACTGGACTGACCTCTTATTTTGGTGCCATAGATTGGAGAACAGTGGCTTTCAGGGAGACTGTCATTGACACAACTGCTGTTGTTTCATTGCTTATTAGTGTTGTGATAGTTTGTACAGGTTTAAGAGCCTCACTCAGTTCCTCTGCCATAGGCAGATAATCTTCATTGAGGGTGTGAATGTCTTTGTTCTTGGGAGCTTTTTCACGTACTGTAGAAAATATGGCTGCTTGCTGTTCAAGGTATCTTTCAGTCATGTCATAACTGGAGTTCCAGTTGGTGAGAACAACTTGAATGAGCTTATGTTTTGGAATACTGAGCATTTCTTGCTTGCACTTCGGGATTTGGGCAGCTGTGATACTTCTGAGAAAAAGATTTAACATTTCTGACTTTGCCCAATAATCTCGATACCTGAATAACACTTGTTGTCTTTTGGAAAGCCAAATTAATCATATGTGCAAAACATCTTATCCGAGGACCCAGCCCTACTAATTTTACAGCACTGATGATACTCTTGGCATCGTCAGTCGTAACAGGAGTAGTCCGAGATCTCTCCTGCTTCCATTAATGCACTGCCTCCCTCAGATACTCCGCAAGATCGGTGCTACTATGGTGCTCTTAAACAGCCCTCATTTGCAAAACATGACTCGCCATATCCCACTGTTGTCATGATTTGGGACTGGTTATGGTTTATGTTTGTTATTTGATTACTTACTTCACTCTCCTGCCTTAAGTTCAGTTTCTGTTTTAGGTTCTGTCTTAGTTTTGGTTTATGGAATAGTTTGAGGTTTTGTTGTGGTTTGATTTTGTACTTTGTTTTAGGTTATCAGTCAGGGTTCTGCTAGCTTTTAGTTCAGTTCTGTTTACCTGCCAGCCCACTTATCTGTCTTCACCCAATCAGTTTGTGTCACTCCCCTGTCAGTAGTCACCAGCCAGTCAGAGCTATTCATCTATCAGTCACTTCCCTTTCCTTTGATTAGTTCCACCTGTTTTCTGTAATTAGTCTCTACTCCATTCACCTGCTCACTCTCCTATTTATACCTGCTTCACTCCTCCGTTCTCTGCCAGACCATTAACAAGCCTTTGGTGAGTTTTGTCCAGCGTTCTCTTTTTGACTGACCTGTAGATATTACCCTGATTGCCTCTTGAAGTCTGAGCAAGCCTGATCCCTGATTCAGTTTTTTTTTCTGCCTGTTCTGACTACCTGCCTGTTTTACCTGACCTGATTCTGATTTTGGATATCTGAGCTTGCCTGATCCCTGCCTGTGTTGTCTGCTGAACTGTGTACCGACCTTGGACTGTTATTCGACCACAAGCTCTGTTTTTGTCCTGCCCACACCTTTTTGTTAAAATAAACCTTCTTTACCATACTTCAGGCTTGTCTGGTTGAATACTGGGTCCATCTGTCCCTGTTTGTGACAACTGTGGCATAGTATAGGACACAGTTAGAGCTAAATAGCTCTCTAATGCCCGCAATGTCCATCAATCTGTAGTGAGTGACACAGCCAACACACAATAGCTTGTTGACGACATCACAAGCTTAGCTTTTTCATAAAGTGATTTTCAACTTTCAACATTTTTGCTGAAGTGCTGACATGATGGGATATTATAGTGGGGCTCAAGAATTTTCATGTGCTTAAAGCAAAATACATACATACATACATACATACATAAATTAGAATATGCATTGCTAAGAGGCTTGTCAGATTAAAAGTGCCTTTTGAGTAAACGCAATTTTTTTGGCTGGTATTGAACATACTTTTCACTAAGCCCCCTCTTCTGCATGAAATATGTTACTTTTTTATTGGTCTGATGCAATATTCTCGACTTAAAAGCTGTGTTTTTTATTAGCTCTATTTCTGTTAATTAACAGAAATAGAGGCTTTAAAACATCTTTACTTTGTGTTAATCTATATAACATCTCTTTTAGTGAATTCAGTTACTGAAATGAATAAATATTTCAATAATCTAACTATAATCTCTATAATATTCATACAAATATGTGATTTTAGGTTTTCATCATGCATGCAATTTGTTTTCCTCGGCTAAAACATTTTTTTTTTTTTTTTGGATTTTGCATGATGCAATTATAACAACAAAGCTCAGATTAGAACTGTCACACCCAAAATATTCTATAGCATCATAGGAATCCAAATTGCATCTGCAGAGTTCAGTGAAACATAAAAGTAACCATCCCTCAAAAAGATATGACTGCTTTAATGCCGCAATGCCTTTGAACCGATGTCCTTCTTGTGTGCAACACCTTTTTCCGTGGTTGAGGAACTGACAGATCGAGGCCAGCCTGCAGTGACAGTGGCAAATTAAGATGTATTTCTTTTACCGGAATAATGAAATCAGGACATCATTGGGGAAAACCAGCAAACTCGTCTGGTGCTTAATCATACACACAAGTACATCTGTATGTGTTACCACTAACAGACCTAAACTTCCAAAAACATCTAAAAAGCTTTTTTATTTATATATTTTTACATAATAATGAAATATCAATGAAAACGTGTGTGCACATTTCAAAGTTCCGCCTTTTTCATTAATTTGCTGTAAAAACCTTTGAAGATAGGCTGTTCATGGAGTGCAATAAATTACTCCACCCTAACCTTAGAACATAGATGGAAAATATTCCAAGGCAGTCTCTGACTGTTTGTCCACCTCCAACCCTCTCCCACAAGGCTCTGTGAGCCTGCATATATATTAAAGTTTGTTTCTGCCTTGAACTATCTTGCATTAGCCTTCCCATTTTTCAGGACACCAGCATGTTTTTTTTTTTTCCAGCATCTAAACCATTAGCGAAAAAAGTGTAGATACCAAAACTAGGAAGACTTTTTTATTTGTTAATTTATTTTAGTCTTTCTTCATAAAAAATCAGGAAAATTACCAATGTAAAGAAACATTTTGCTGGCTGAGCATAGCCTCCAACATATCTTTATGGTCATAAATATGTTTTATTTTATCTTTTCTCTTTTCTAAATAAGCACCTCAATGTGGAGCCATTAAATCTGCAGTAGAGTTATCAACAATATCAACCTGATTTTTTTTATAGTGGTAAGTGATGCAACCAACCTCCTGCTGCCTTAGTGCTTTCCAAAAAAAGTATTTTTTCCTGCTGCTTTCCTGAGCATCCAACCACTATGCTGCCCCCACATGGGACATGGTGGTCTGATTCTGGTCCAGACACCTGCACTAGAATGTTTTACACAGAACCTCTTGGGTTTCCCTAAAAAGATGGTAGTTTACCCCACCTGCCACCATTATTTTCAGTATCACTCTTTAGGAGGAATCACCCTCAAAATGTCTATCAGCTTATCAACAGAATGAGGGAAAATAGGTTAAAGGGTCTTGCACAAATGCTTAACACTGCCATATGTTCCATTCTGTGCTGTAATGTCAATCTGGCGAGAACTGTGTCCTCAAATCTTGGCAAGTGTAGAGAGAAAAAAATGAAGAATCAAGAGTCTTTATTGTTATTATGTAATCATAATGGAAATTTGGTGAGACACCAGCTCAGAATTCATATATAATACACAGACACAAATCAGAGACATAATACTGATACATACACAATCCAAACTGTGTTATTTTTTTCATGGATCAATCTGACCAGATTAAACTGAGATTCTGGAGACTAACATTTATATGAATTACACTATTAATATTTACTTGAATTACAAGCCATTTTATTTGGTAATTGGGCTCTGATTTCTCTTCCTCCCTCCTTCTTACTAAAAATAGTACAGTATAGGGCTTCTCCGGACACATAACCAATCTCCAATTTCTCTTAAGACCTGAGGGTCCATGCTTCATACTAGACAAGGAACTCAGAAATTCAGATATCATCTTAGTTTGGTGTGAATTAGAACTAATGTAAAAGAAAGAAAAAAACTTTATTAACTAAATAAACCCTCTTCTTCTTTGAGCTTTTCCCTTTCAGTGGATTGCCACAGCGAGTCATCTGTCCTCATCTTCGGTATCTTCTTCTCTCACACCAATTACCTTCAAATCCTCTTTCACGCCATCAATATGTCTTTTTTTTTTGGTCTTCCTCAAGGCCTCCCGGCCGGCAGTTCTGGCATCAACAACCGTCTACCGATGTACTCACCATCCCTCCTCTGTACATGTCCAAAATATCTCAGTCTGACCTCTCTGGTTTTGTCTCAGAAATATCTGACACGAGCTTGCCCTCTGAAGTATTCATTTCTTATCCTATCCATCCCAGTCACTCCCAAAGAGAATCTCGACATCATCTCTGCTGCTTCCAGGTCTGCCTTCTGTCTATTTCTCAATGTCACTGTCTCTAAACCATCCAACATCGCTGGTCTCACCGCCTTTTCTTTCATTCTTGCTGATACCCTTATCACACAACACACCAGACCCTTTTTCTTCCTGTCCCAACATGCTTGGCGCATTTCTTCACCTCTTTTCTGCACTCACTGCCGCTCTGGACTGTTGACCCTAAGTACTTAAAATTCTCCTCCGTCGTATGGTTTGAATTATGAATATGGATATTCTAATTCAAATTCATAATTAACAATTTGGATCCCTGACCAAAAATTATCCACAACAAATCTATATTGTGATGATTGGGCTACTAACTGATTAATAATTTGAATTACAAAATAATCATCACTTACTAAAATTACCAGAAGCATTTGGATGTTCTAACTTATGGTAAAATTGAAAAGTCGTCTTGTCCTAGTAAATGTTAATAAATGTGAATTTTAACTGCAATTTGCAGTTAATATCAACAAAATCAGTGTCTCATCAAATGTTAACTTGAAAAGGAGTAATTCGGGTCCTAACCTTCAGACAGCAAAAATAATCACAAACAAGTATCTCTTTAACTATGGGAGTTTATTAAGCCAAATTGCCCAGAGACAATCAAAACTATTTGAGTCAAAAAAACTTAACTGAATAGAAACATACATCTACTAACTAATTTTCATAGGTAAAATGCAAACCAATCAAGAGAGAATAAGTGAGCAACTGAAAATTATACATTTGGATCAGCACTTTCTACACAAATACACAGGTAATCCATGTTGATTAGCAGTAATAATTGTCAGTCGGCACCAGCAATCTGTATTAATTACACAAATCTTTGGATCAACTTGGAGTGTGTAAGCAGAAATGGAACATTCATGTGATAAATAATGTTTATGATCGATGTTGGACAGCACCGGAAAAAAAGAAGGCGGTGTTGTGCTATTGCACACTGTTTAAAGTTATTTAATGTTTGATGAATAACTCTCTCTGTCAGGTATTGTCCGGTGAATATCAGCCCTTAGGCTAATATTCATAATAAGGAACTATGTACACACAAAAGAAACAAAGATAAAATAAAATGGTTGCTCATTATCAGAATAATTCAATGAATCATGGTTCACTGCAGATCTAAGTTAAATAGTCAAAGTTAATCTTAAAGAATGTGAATTGAGGTTAAATTATCTTAACTAATTTAGAACAACATTTGGTATGTGTTTCAACCACTGATCTCTATTTATTCACTGGATTGCTGATTTACTCAAAAAAATGTCACTGGCCGCCATCTTGCTATTCCCTACTCTCACAGAACCCCATAGGATTTGGTTGCAACAACGAGCAGTTTTCTGGCTGTGAAAACGTTTCACAGGTAATTTTACAGTCAGTGGATGGACTAACAGTATGAAGTACTAGGAAATGATGTGCTGAAATAGTTTGCATGTTATTTTTATATATATATATATATATATATTAGGGCTGGGCAAGTTAACGCGTTAATTTCGCGTTAATTCATTAGACTATTAACGGCGATATTTATTTTATCGCGCATTAACGCATGTTGCTCAAATGCTTTCAGTCAGTGTCAGTCAGCACGCGCGCTGACTGCAGCGCGCTGTCACGGAAGCACTCTCCCGCCCCCCCTCCCCTCTCGTAGTTGGCTCAGCGGCGCCAGCCAATCAGCACGCAGGCTCAGCCTGGCCCGCCCACTCAGCTCTCACACAAACTTCAGCGCCATCTGACAAACTTAAAGAAACAGCTGAGAGAGACCGCAGCAGCGAAAAAACATGAACAGGGAAGTAGCACCGTTTGGCTTTATTTTAATACCGTAAATGAAATCAAGCTGTATGTTTTGTAAAAAGCCGGTTCATTTTAGTGGAAACACAACAAATTTATCTAAGCACGTGAAAAAACATGAAAACATCGAGCCCCAGAAACGGAGAGAGGAGACAAAACTTCTGTCATTGCCCCGACAGACCCACAGACTGATGTCTCTGACTGAGGCGTTTCAGTCCTCCAGGGAACATCCAGGTAGATCAGTGGATGGATGGATGGATGGATGGATGGATGTTACTGGAGCCCACACATAACATGTAATTAAGACCTTGAAAGAACCCAGTACATATATTAAAAAGTGTTATTTAAGATAAGATAACATTAGTTAATCCTTTTTTTATCCCACGACGGGGAAATTTATAGGATTAAAGCAACAGGCAGGTGCACACAACACAGACAAAATTACATAAGGATTGAAATATATAAGAGGTGGATTAGCGAAAAAACACTGAACATAACATTATTATTATTATTATTATTATTATTATTATTATTATTATTATTATTTAATTGTAATAATAAAATAAAAACCACAAAACCCAAAAGATCAACAGTTTCATGATACATCAAGCTTAGGGACTGGCTAATATACAGCAGGTCAAAAAAGGCCATATTTTGGCTGCAGTGCTTGCTGTTCTCTTATGAAGAAAAGATCAACTAGTGCACTAAATTCAATAGATGGGTTGAAAATATCCAGTATAAAATAAGTGCTACAAATGTTACAACACTTTTGTTCATATGGCAGCAGAACATTAAAATAAAAGTGCTTTTTACACTACTTTTGAATTCATTCTTGGAGTTTGTAAATACAATGCGATTAATCGCGATTAATCGCGAATAATCAGGGCGATTAATCGCGATTAAATATTTTAATCGTTGCCCAGCCCAGCCCTAATATATATATATATATATATATATATATATATATATATATATATATATATATATATATATATATATATATATATATATATAAATAAATAACATGCAAACAATTTCAGCACATGACTTTCTCAGTACTTGATCATTTTAGTACTTAACATAAAAAAATTGTTACTACTTAACATAAAAAAAATTAGGCTCAGCAAATTTTATGTATGGCATAAAAAAGTGTATGGCATTTGACATTTTAAAAGTCTTAAGCCCCCCCCCCCCCCCCCCCCCGCACATGAGAAAATCATCGGTGTTTGATGCTTTAGTGCACATTTTCCCTAGTTACTGGAGGAAAATAGGGAGTACCAATATGGCAGCTGGTGGCTTCACAGCGACGTGTATTATATACAGCCAACGCGCAATTCAGTGAATAAGTAGAGATCAGTGGTTTCAACCCATTCACAATGCAAATCCTGAGTTAAACAAAACATTATTTGATGAAATAACATTTTACCGAATGATTTACTCAGTAAACATCAGTAAAGTTTTGGAACGGTCGATTTTAACAATGCGATTATACGTCCGGGAGGCTAGTAGTCGCTGTAGCGATCAGTTGCTAAAATCGGTTAATCCTAAAGTTGTACAAAACACCATTAAATCAACATTAATATTCCATATTAATGCGGTACTAATGCTCATAGTACTATCGAACGATGGTGGAGTGATCCGGAAGCTTATCCGGAAGCTAATACCATTAGGCTCGTGGACATTCGGCACTAATCTAAAAAAGCTTCGGCTTTATTTGAGTCGTGATGAACGGACCGGATAACACAAACATCAATATCCCATAAATGTATAAAACCCTTATGGAGATAACGTTTGTTATAACGGTAGAAACACACTCAAATTACATCAGCAATGGCATGGTTTGAAGAAGCTAGCGGGAGCTATCCTTTAAGCTTCACGTGTTTCAAAAACACAGTGAAAACACATTAAGTAAACCTTCTAAATAAAACATTTAACGTTCCCTGTTTATTTCTCTGCCAAGCCTGTCGGTGCCTCTGTGTCAGTTCTGTTCACTTTGGGGCATCCAGTTGGAAGCAGTTGAAGTACTCCAAGGGAAAGTTACTTATTTCAGCAACATGCAGCGGTTAGGATGCGGCTCTGCGGCTATGGGCAAACCGAAACGTGGTGGTTGGAGCAGGCCGCTCCGGGGTCCTACATGCAGTCTCTGACCCGGTTGCAGCGGGCGATTTCAGCTCAGCTTTTGTTCTCAGCTTGGGACAATGGGTCCTGTGCCGGCTTCAGACGGGAGGCTGCTCCACGCTGTCTGGAGTAAGCTTCCTGCAACAGCTGGGGGGGGAAAAAAAAACACAAGGCTGGTTTCGGCATAGAGAGACTTTTTACTTTGGTGTCTGGTTACGCAAAAGTTAGACTGCAGACTTAGCTGCGATCCAGCCTGAAGTTCTCCAAGCTCAGTCAGGGTCCTCTGGATGAAGAGAATTACCCCCTTTGCTGCGTAGCAGCGCAAAATGAGTTTCACAGAAAGCACATTTTACTCAGCTTGGTTGACCCTGCAGATGCTTGTGAGGCTTTGAGTCCCATGCGGCCCGCATGGGTGGCTAGTCCCCCCAGCGCGGACCCGTTCCTCGAGAGTCCACAGGCAAGAAAGTTAGGTGAGGTGTAGCCTGGCTTCATAGCAGGGCTGTTATGATGGCACAACAGCGGGAAAGCCAAGTCTCATTCAGGAAAATTCTGTGATTTAGTGTCTAGCCGCTAGGAGTTTGCTCCCCAGACAAAGTGTCAAAACAGGACACCATGTGGTAAACAACATGACATGAATGGTAAAAACAAAGCAAGGATAATTTCTGCAGGCTTGAGACTCAATTTAAAACTTTCAAATACATTCAAAATGTCCAAAATCTTAAAAGAAAATATCCTCGGGGAGTTTCTATGGGTTGCTGTAAACAAAACAGTGAAACAAATCATATTCACAAAATTTGGATAAAACTAGTAGTTTGAGGATCAATACAAGCACATAGTGAAGGTTTAGGACCACACATTGTGAAACATACTTTATCCTGCCCAAGCTCTGAGAAAAAAACATTCAATCACTAACTCACAGTCACTTAGTTCCTTAAGGTTAAATTGTCTAAAAAAGATGCAATCCATGTGTAGGCTCCAATCTCTATTCTTGTAGGTCACCCTGTGTTCATGCTTAATTTGGAAGAAAGTATTCCCTATAGCCATTTCAATCCTCTTTGCAAAGTCTACCAACATCTGACCTTCAACATTCATGTTCTGGATACCAAACCTGAACATCACTTCCTTATCACCTCTGTTCCCAGATCCAACAAATCCATTCAGGCCTATACCAGTCACCACTCTAGAACACAGTGCACTGTGCCCCCTTGAGGGTGATTGGTAATTTCAATTCAACCTGTTTTAATGCTCACATACCTTTAGTTGCCAATAAAGGTTGACTAATTAGTGACTTGATAACCAGCTTTACAGCATAATTCATTCATGATCTTCAATGTAAGGATCAGTCAAGTTGGACCTCTTTAAAATAAGCCAGATAGGTTGACCTGCCAAGTAGGATTGAGTCCAAGTGTTTAAGAAGAACATCCGGGAAAAGAATAATAATAATACAACTTTTAAATGGAAAACAAAAATCTTAACAAAACTAATCACAGAACTATAAAAATTGCATATTTACTGTTTTTTTTTAAGTCATGAACATGAAGAGAAGGAGAAACCACACACATTGTTTAAACGACCTTTATATTTATTTACAGTATTTTTCCAGTAGATAATGTTTTGTCAAAAATGCTTCTGTCTAAGGATTCCAGGATATTTATGCAACTTCAATTAAAATTTCCATACCTCCCGCTGTCTGGTCACAAAATAAGAGTTGTGAAGACCATGAATGGCCCTAACTGTTTAAAATAGAACCTAAAATTAACTGGCAGCAAGTGAAGTAAAGCTAAGACACGAATGAACTGAGCTTTCCTCCTCATCCAAATGGGAACAAAACGCTGTTTATATCTTCAACTTTCCCATTCCCTAGTTAATTATTTATTTCTAACAATTTCTAAATTTCCAGCACTGACTAATGTTCTATATCACCTTTATGATACACATTCTACTTAAAACAATCTACAGTATAACCTGAATTGAAGTATTATTGACAGCCTGAGAGCCAAACACCTACATAAGCGCTCTTTTTGTTCTTCTTTGCCTCGTCAGTTCTGAGAAACAGTTGACTCAATTTTTGCAACACAGGGAGAGAAAAAACAGGACAGGAGGGGTTGTAAAATTCTTTAACTGGAAATAAAATGTCCCTGAGCTGAACAGCATTTGATGATTTGGTTTTTGATACCTTGATATTCTTTTATGAACGTCGTTACTCAGAGATGGCGGCGCGTTGTGAAGATAAAGGTGTCACTTCAAACGTTTCTTTTTCCTTCCTTCCTTCCTGTCTCCTCCTGCTGTGGCAATAAAAATGCCACCTTTCCCTTAGAGCGGCAGTCTAAGCGGTTGAACAAATCACCATGGCAACCATTTACTTGACGTTATATGCTCTCCAATCTCCCTTTTTTTGGTTCTCTGTGTTCATCTCGCTGCTTTCCTCTGGTCAAATTCCTCCTCACACATTGTTCTAACTCCTAGCCTTCTGCAAACAACAGAACAATCATGGATCGCTGGTGTGTGTTATACATCACTTTAGCTGTGTCAAATACATTTACTCCAGAGTTTTTATTATCATTATATGTAGTGATTTGTAAGTAGGGTGGAAGAATAGGGATTGTCTATAATTGCAAGTAATTTTCAGCATCGACTTATGCTTACTTGTTTATGTTTACCTATAATGTATGGTTATTTATTTTGGGAAGCATATAAGTATATAACTTTAAGGAAAAGTAAGAAAAAATGTCTGATCCCTTCATCTCAATGTCATTGCTTGAACTGAGAATTATTGAACCAGGTAAAGTTGTTCCAGTCCGGTATGGTCTAACTTTGGTTTGCCTGTTCAAGGTTTGATTTGTGTGTTTAAAAATGACATTCTGCATTGACTCGTCGTGGTGATTGGTTTCTTAAGCTAATGTTGCTATTCTATCATTTTTAAAACTACCAGTTGTCCTCTGACCTCTGACATCAATAGGTGTTTAAACTGTTATTTCCCTCAGTCTTAACCTTTTTAGAAAGTCCAACTTGTCATGATGCAGCCTGAAGGCTGCACTCTGAACATTTCCTGGCTCCTTCGTCTCCAGCGCAGCCCTGATTAGGCACACCTGTCAGGCTGCAATCAACCATGAACTCGCTCCACCTGCTCACCCTGCTATATAACTCACCTTAGTCTGTTCCTGGTTTCCGGCTCGTCTTCACTCTTCAGAACATCATGCCTGTCCAGTTCCTGTCTGTCTCCAGATCCTGCTCTGTCTGCTCCAGTCCGTTCCCGTCAGCCCGCTCCTGCACCCTGTCTGGTAAACTGACTCTGGCTCTCGTCATCCACTACCCGCTGTTGCAATAAACTCTCAAAACCAGCTCTGTGTGTGCGTGTCCGGGTTCATCCAAAACAAATCATGACAGTACGAGCCGGCCAAAGGATGAAGCGGGGCACACACAGAGCTTGGTGCAGGAGTTGGCAGGATTCTGTTCCGCTTCCCCAGTCCATGGTCTCTGCTGGTTCGTCTCGCTGGGGTCACTGTCCGCGACGCCCCGCCTCTGGTTTGCCTCGCCAGGGTCGCTGTGCACGATGCCCCGCCTCTGGTTCGTCTGCCAGGGTCGCCGTCCGCGACACCCGCCTCTGGTTCGTCTGGGTTCTGGCGCCCTCAAAGGTTCCAGCACTTTCGGAGGGTCATGCACTGGTTGCGGCGCTCTCCCTGCGCTTACGGGGTTTCTGCGCTCACAAGGGGTCCTGCGCCCTAGAGGTTCTTGCGCCCTAAAGGTCCCAGCAATTTTTTTTTTTTTTTGCTGTTCCGTCTCCAATTCCTGTTCTCTCAGCTCCGGTCTGTTCTCATCAGCCAGCTCCTGCACCCTTCAACCCCATCTGGTAAACTGACTCTGGCTCTCATCATCCACTACCCGCTGTTGTAATAAACTCTCGAAACCAGCTCTGTGTGTGTGTGTGTGTGTGTGTGTGTGTGTGTGTGTGTGTGCTGTGTCCGGGTTCATCCAAGACAAATGACACAACTGTGGTTCATAATTTTCCCAAATATGTGGGGGTCTACATATCAAGCAAGGGCTGTTTGTGTGTGTGTGTGTGTTTTCCAGTATTTTATTCTCTTTGAAACATTTGTTAGAATCTTGTAACTATCCATCTTTATTTATTAAAGTAGACCAGTACATTGCTGTATGGACAACAGCTTAGAAATCCTGGTGAATTATCTTATACCAACATGTGGTTTGTGCAAGGAACTAGCTTCAGCTGTAATCCACTTATGATTATCACAAGGTTAATTTTTTGCAAATTTACACTAAGTCCTTAGTGAAATCAGTTAGCTTTATTTATTGATTGGTACATTTACTCATGAACTGAAACTGTTTTCTTTGTTACATGACCAAAGATGTACATTACCTAAACCTCTAGATTTCATGAATGTATGTATATTTAATCAATTTAATCTTAAAAAATATAATTGTTAAGTAAAGGTATAAGGGTATAATAAGTCTTTAAAGGGACAGAGTGTAAATAATTTGGCTTTTAATTATCAAAACATCAAGTGTTTCTTTTAGAAATACATATTCTGGCAAAATCTAATAACCTAATCACATCAAAATTGAAAGCGTTCTCATAACTTTGAATTAGTAGTTTATAAATACAAAGGTGCCAGTGCTCTCACTGGGAGGGGCCATGTTGCATCGCTATTTCTGATTTCAGCAGCTGAAAGGGGCCAAACTTGTCAGTCATACGTGTTTTCCCTACCTGTCTTCTAAAAAAATACCTGCTGTTGGTGGAGGAGTATAAATAAGCAAAGATGTCCGTAGATTATTCTATTTGCCATTTTCTGTTGAAATGGAGGACCATCCATACTCTTTACCCAGTGAGATAAAGTAACCAAGAAAAGAAGAATAAGTAATACCCGGGAGAAAACGAGAGTCTATATCAGTGCAGCTATTATTACCGGGTGGATATAATTCATGAGGGAGCGGGGATTTAAAATGGGTGCGGAGGTTGCAGTCTTTTTGCAAGACAGCAGGTAAGTTCATTCAAAATATAACATTAAAGTTTGTTTTGGCTTTATGTTAGAAACAGTGTGGAGCAGCAACTACTCTGTCCTCCCGGTGAAGATGGCTCATGTGTTCGTCTCTCTCTCTCCTTCATTTCCAGTGGAGAGCTATTTCAGCTAGCCGGTTCACGCTCTCTGTAGCGCAAAAGTGGGTCTCTTGTGTTTATAGTCACTTATATTCATACCTCTCCAATTTTGACGACAGTTGAGAGGGAGATTGTGGTCCGGGGCGGGGGGGGGGGGGGGGGGGGGGGTGCTGTTGGTCGATTCAAGACGGTCTGACGGGGGGGGGTGCTGTTGGTCGATTCAAGACGGTCTGACGGTCTGACGGGGGGGGCGCTGTTGGTCGATTCAAGACGGTCACTGGACTTTGCTTTCATGCTACAGTTTGTAATAAAACATGACGACTTACCATGCACGCACGCAACACGGACCGTAGAAGTGTTTCACTTTGGATTAGGGAAACTTTATTGCGCGGCGCAGGTCCTTGCAGCTGTGTTCCCTCTACTACTGGACGTGCGGAAACCATTGTACCGCAAATTGGTTCCGCCATGACGCGAAGCGTCCGGACGCGTGCGTTTCAAGAGTGAGATTTTGATTGCAAGATTGAGATTTTCAAAGTAATGCGTGTGAGCGTGTGCAATTGATGAAATGCGTGTGTCACACGGTCAATGCGTGAGAGTTGAGAGCTATGCTTATATTAGAGCCCAAATAAGTGACTATACATCCAGAAAACAAACAAGTGGACTGGGTAACTGCCAAAAATTAGCTATTAGCTAATAGCAGCAGCTAATACATGGAGGACATTTTTACTTTGTCACTTTTATGATACTCCGCGGCTTCTGTAGTAGTTATTATGTGCCTAACAGCGAGGTTGTTTGTAATTAATTTAGTGCACCACTAGATGGTGTGCCAGTGTGAAAATCTTACACACTGGGGCTTTAAAAATCAATACCACTCCTAATCCCACTAACTAAACAATACATATTTAAATAACCAAATAAATAAACAAAATTAAAAATGATCAATAATTTTTTTTCTCTAACTAATCAAGTATCTCACAAACAAACCATGTGTTTTGGCTGTATTACTAGAGCATATAAATATACATAAAAAATCTGTTTAAAGTACAAGATGGACAACTTAACTGGTTCCTGGGTCCATGTAGGTAGGCTGGCCATGCTTATGTAACTCACCTTTGTTTAGCAAAGGCATCATATTCAGCACAAAAATCCAATTAATATATGAGCTGTATGCTCACTCAACTCAGCAAAGTGTCTTCAGCACCCTACATGTACAGTAATTAGATGTCTCTGGAACATATTCATTATGCGAAGCTATATGTGTGTGTGTGTGTGTGTGTGTGTGTGTGTGTTTGTGGGGGGGGGGGTATTGCTCCAGGGCGCACAGCACCAACCGATTGTTTCACACCAGGGCCTCATCTTCTGCTGCTGAAATTTCTTCTCAATAATAGAAACCACAATTACTGACTACAGCTGTGGAGCTCTCCTCAGCAATTATTGATCATAGCATTTTTTTCCCCAACTAATTCTTCCTGTAGTATTAGTATGATGATAAGAGTCTTCTTTTTGCTTCATGACTTTGGCACTATACCACTACACCTGAAGATGAAAAGTAAGATAAGTCCTTTCCACCTCATCTGTCACTGCTTAGAAGCCAAGCAGACCATTTAGATAATACTTGTCCCCTTATTTTTAAAGAAGCAGGGCATGCTCTGTGACCTGATTTTGGATGAACAGAAAATACTGGGTGGATGGGTGGATGGATGGATGTTCTCATTAATATGTTTAAAAACAAAACACAAAGACAAAAAGCTCTCTGTGAAGTATTTACAACCTTGTTAAAAATTACATATGCAAAATCCTCTTTTTTAGCCTTTAAACACATTTTGTTGTGTACTTGGAATCTCTAGGAGTGCAGAAAATGTGAAAATCGTCTTTCCAGGTACTGTGTCGATACCTTTATATTATTTTTGGGTCATGTTTTTCAAGCCGTTCAGTTTTCTTTCTTTTCTATTATATTGTTTGAAAAATGATGTCACAGTATTTGCTGCAGAACTGCTGGACAAGGTCATGGAGGTCTGGCTAATCCGCCACTGTATTTCTCGAGGGATTTTGTAGTCAAAACCGCTCCATTTGATGCTGGAGCTACAAGTGGATAAGTCAAAATGTTCGGCTGTTCATCACACCCTCCCTCAGCATCCTACAAACATGGTAGAACAGAGTGAAGTGGAATGCTCTGTGACCTGGAGGGGTGCATGGTGTAAACTGACTCCTTTAGACCAACCACACCAAACCAGTTTCTTTCAGACACAGCTGAAAACAAGGCTAAAAAGAGGGACACAAGGATAAATAATGAGGAATTCAAACCAAAGCATAACATATGTCCCCTTTAAAAAACTTGGGGAAAAAAAATACATTTTTTGACTGAATTTGAACTACTTATATACATTTATAGGTCTTTTTTCACATTTTGCAATATTAAATCCTTACATTTCAATGTATTTTATTGGGATTTTATAAGACAGACAAACACAAAACGCATAATTATGATGTGCATGGGAACTTTTTTCAACCCCAAAAGATGGATTTTTGGAATGCTTTTTATTTTCACTTTTTGCACAAATGCTTGTCAGGGTGATACGTTATCATACCTGAGCTGTTTAGTTTCTAGTTTCTTCAGAGCTATCATAGGTTAATTGCTGTCTTTTTGAGTAAACGGCTGTCTCAGTGCATCCACAAACACACTCCAATTCATAGTTTGTAGTTCAACTGAAATACCATGTTCTATTAGGAGTAGAGCTGTCAGTTTTAACACGTTATTAACGCATTAACTTTGTTAGACCAAAACGCTGACATTTTTTTAACCCGCGTTAATCGCGTTAATGTTTTTTTCCCCACAGCACTCTCCAGACTGCGTTTTTCTTTAAAAATTTTATCAGTGTGGGTTGCAGTTTTTTGGGCTTGTTTCTGAAAGTGAAATCGCTTATTTGGGCTCTAAAATAAGTGCCACTGCCACACTACAGACACTGAGTATAATCAGCTGAAATATCCCTCTGCTTCATTACGCGCTGGAGCGCATTCTGACATAGGAGCCGAGGGTGTAAAGGCAGAGGGAGCAAACATATTCTCAGTAAAAAGGTTAGCAAATTTATTGTAGGCAGTGGTGGAGTGGAGTTCAGTGTTTCTACTGCCATTTTCAAAACTACACCACTCCCAGAGGAATGTCTGGCTCTGATTGGTTGTAACCACGGCGTGCTGCTCACCAAAATAACTGACGCAAGAAAAATAAATTGCTCCAGAACTGGTTGGGTACTGTTTGTTCGGTTACAGTGTCAAATACACTGTTAATAATTTAAAATCAGAATTTGCTGATAATCATTATGTATCAACATGCAAAGGGTTGAAAGTGAATTTCAAGATGAAATGCTAGTGAGAGGAAGGAGACTGAACTTTATTCATGGTATTAGGTTGAAAACATGTATGGAAATCCATAGAAAAGCAGTTAGGATCATTATATGTCAATGTCCAACAGGAAGTTTTCAGCAATGCATCTGCTATGATGGACAGGTTGAAATATGCGCAAGACATCAATTAGTTATTCAAAATAATAAAAAAGTATAATCTACTGCACTTCAAATGAAACAGTTGAAAAAAACATGCAGAAATCAATATCAGGTCTGCAATGATATAGTTTAAAAATGTTTGGAGAGCTTATTTTAATGGGAAGCTCTTCAAACCCCTTCTCTCCAAGCTTTTCAGCTCAGATGAGAAAACCACCGACAACTGACAGAGAAAATATAGCATGAATTTCTCCCAGAGGGCAACTTTATTACCTCACCTCCCACACAATTTATGACACAACACCAAAAGGGTAAATTTCTAATAACGTAGCCGGGCTTCTCTGACACTAACGAGTGGTTGCAGTCCTGCAGCCATTATTTACTGTCAGTCATAGAATCACTCTTTTTTTCAAATTGCTTCTTAGATACTTCCCAGAGAGGCAATTTACCAGAAAAAAATGTGAGCCACCGTAAAACGAGGGAAATGCGTGAAATTCAAATCGCACCAGGCAACCCATGACCAGACAAACCAGCGGCACTTTATATTATGTTGTTTATAAGCGGTTGGCAGATGTATAAATGCATCAATACCAGAATTTTCCAAAACAAGATTTCTCTCTCTCAAAATAAGAAATACTAACTAGAGGTTTCATCTTCACCTAGAACACTGAAACCATCACTTTAAATTATTATGAACTCTGTGTCTTTGAGGTCTTAAACTACTCAAAGAACTGCAAAGGATTAGCTGAGCATAGGGTAGACCATAGCTACCAGCAGGATGTCATGCTTTTGCTGAAAAGTGAAATGTTTGATAAGCTGTAATTGTATTTTAAGCCGATTGAAGTTACCTAAGTTTGCTCTGAGGGGCTACTTTGTGTCTTAAGCACCTACCATGCATATTCTTAAAAGGAAGCCGCTTTAATATCAGTTCCAGGCATCATCGACTTTACCACTTTCAAAATACCAAATTATTTTTGAAACACTTTTAATGAATATTTTTCACTGAATATAGTGCATCTCAAAAGGTATATGCAACCCTGTTGGAGGGCTATATTCTTATGATGTAAAAAAAAAATATATAAATCATGATAAGTCATTACGAAAAAATTTTCATATATATGGTATTTAACCTTTAAAATTCAGCTGATAAACAAAGAAGCTCTGAGTAAAGAGTATTACAATACTGTGCTATGGTCTGCCTAAACCAAGCTTTAAAGGTATAGTGGACAATCTTTTTTCATTTTGGTTTTCAGTTCATCTTACTTATTGGTTGTCCCACAAGCCAATCATTGTTATGTGGTCACCTAATACCACTGTGCGTGCTCATTTCTTGCTAGGTTCCACTTGCTCCGGTTAGCTATGGTTTCAGCCCATCATTGTAGCTCCTCTGTTGTCAAAGTATAATTTGAAAATGGTTTAGAGTCAAGAAGCAAACTGTCTTACAAGTTTAGGAGAAGAAGAGGAAGGCCTCAGAGATTATTTCACATGGTCCCCCTGATGAGCGGAAGAGCAGGTAGGATGATCTTGAGCAGGTGCAGTTATTCAAAAAGTGACATAAAATTTGTCCACTGTATCTTTACCTTTTAAACAACAATTCCAAATGGTAAATACCACAAAACACCAAAGGAATATGATACCTATGATGATACATACTGGTGGTAGCTTAATGCTCTAAGGTTGCATTTCTTGACTTATTTATTTTTTCCAAGGAAAGTGAAAAGTGCAAAAATGTTAGTTCTGACCAAAAATTTTGAAGTGTCTGCCAGTAGATTGACGAGAAATTTTATATTTCCCATTAAATTTCAGGTTTTAATAGATTTTGAGATATTCTTTCAGGGTAGAGTGGGCATCTTCACTGGTTTCACATACATTCAAGAGGCACAAAGAGCAAAAACGATAGTGCTGGTTAGTCTCTAAGGCATCCACTTTTTCAAGGAAAACACGTCCAGAGAGAGGTTCAAAAAGATCGCAAGATTCCTCCCTTTCGATAAAAAAGGAAAATGGGGTGCACGGCTGGTGGAGGATAGGTGTGTGCTTATCCCTACTACCTGGAAAAAGTTTGTTGAAAACCCCATAACCTACTATAAGCCCAGTGTCATTGTCACCACTGACAGTACATGGCAAATAAAGCCCTACTTGCACAGGGAAAGCGTTATCTGGAGACCCCATGTAATAAATAAATTACTCCCCTACATCTGCTTTCTATGTGGCACATTCACACGGCATAACTGAAGCCTGAGATTGTGCTGAAATTTACAGACATCTCCCGGATATGGTTAACATGTGACATATTGAAAAATAGTGAATCAGTGTGGGAGCTGAGGTTAAAACTACTTTGCAGGCTATGGCCACAGCCCAGTGCTGTGCCATTGCCAGCACTAGCCAGCTGTATAACATAAGGCTAAAAACAGAAGAAAATTATTTTTCTTAGTGCTCTTTCTCGTCAGACTTTTCTTTTTGATGCTGCACGTTGCAGACCAATAGGGTTTTGCTGGCCGAGTACCATAAAGGTTTTTTAAACACTCAAATGCAGCCTTCATTCTTTGCCAAAAGCAAATAAAGGTGTGACCGGGAAAAAAAACGGTTCAATCACGCGTCGGATTCAGACCATTTCTATCCAAATCACAGCGATTCCTATTCGCATTGGATTAGTATTATCACAGGACTTCGAAGTTCAGCAAAGTATAGTGGGTAATTTGAGGGGGAGATTTTGCTTTAAAAATTACTGCCATGGCCAATTTGCGCTGGATTAACAAAATGGAAAATCTCCACAATTATTACAAGTTGCATGTGGTTCCTAGTGAAGACTAATCCTGTCAGAATAGGACTTAAGCCTGATAAATTTGTAATCAAATTTTTGAGCTCAGCGGAGTCAAAATACATGCTGAAAGGGGGCTTCATATCC